>NC_077238.1:23557292-23857292 GCF_947179165.1 Solanum dulcamara
TGGAATTGTTCCTTAAAAAATCTTTGAACAAACCTTTTATGAACCAGGTGTGTTTATGTTTATCATTGTTATAATAAAAAACTTTGTGAAAAGCTTGGATATAATCCCAATAAGTAAGATTGATGTTCATATTATTAACCAGAACTTATCGTTCATTCATTGTGGAAATTCCCCAATCTTCGACAGATATAATCTGTCTGATGATAACTTTAGAGAAGTTATAAACATTCTCTTCAGTGGTAAAGTGTTGGAAGTCAGCACTTCCTGTTTTGATTAAGATTGTTTCATAATAGGTTCGAGTTTTGTACGATTCTCCTGGGAAATATAACCCTCGTACCAAATATCTCTGGAAAATCTTCCAAGGTTCATCTTGCCTCTGAATATCAGAATTTTCTAAAAGAAATATAATTTCTTTTGTAGGTACTTCTTCATAGTTCTTATTATCATCTATTTCCTTTGTAATCGAAGCAAAAGTATCTTTTTGCTTTTGAGATTCAAAATATGCTTTCAATTGTCCATATAATGGACTGTCTTCTGGAATATCTTCCAGATTTATTGAAGGAGTATTTTCCTTCTAAGATGAAGATGATTCTCCAATTTTTGAGTTTATCAAACTCTTGTTTCCCATTCGTAAGACTGGAAAATTATTAGATGATGATGAAGATCCAAGTGAAGGCCTTTGTGATGGGGCTGATCTTCCCCTGCCTCTGGTTCGATTATTATTCCATCCTTTGATTATAGACCACGACGGGTCTGCCATATCTGCAAGCATAAACTAATTAGTGATATTCAAAGAAATCATCAGTATCTAGATAATAGGGACGTTCATCGTCTTCATAAGAGTGAATAGAGAAATGAAATGCTTCCATTTCTTCTTCTATAATGTTTTCTATGATTTTGTCCAAAATCTTGGTTTGAATATCTTCTTCTAAAGGAACAACCTTTAAGATTGTTATAAGGGTTTTTTCTTCAAAGAAAGCTGCGAAATAATGCATGGTTAATTGGTTAAATATTCTCTAGATAAGAAGTCTGGTAAGGAGTTATCACTACCCTTTTTATATTGAATATCAAAATCGAATGGGGACAACTGAGCCTGCCACCTAGCAAATATCAATTTTGAAGCATCATGCTTGAAATCTTTAGCAAACATATAATTTACTGATTGAGCATTTGTTTTAATCAAAAATCTTTGATTATATAGATCATTCTGAAATTTTAAAACACATTTAACTATACATAACATTTCATGGGCCACTGTTGCATATTTGCGTTGGGCCTCGGTCCATTTACCTGAATGAAATCTGATAAGATATTCTTTTTTATCATTGGGATTGATTTGCTTAAGAATTCCTCCAAACCCAATATTAGAAGCATCTGTTTCAATAATTTTTGGCCAAGTTGGATTAGCCAATGTTAAACATGGTAAGGATATTACTCGCTGTTTAACTGATCGAACAAGTTCTGTTAGACTATCAGTCCAAGAAAGTTTATGATTCTTTTTTAACCTTTCATATAAAGGTGATAAATCTCGAGATAAGTTTTTATAAAATGGGGAAATATAATTTAAGCTGCCCAAAAATCTTTGGAGCATAGTTCTATCTGTTATTATATCAGGGAATTTTGAAGCAAAATCAATTGATCGTTGAATAGGAGTGATTTTACCTTGACAAATATTATGTCCAAGAAATCTAATTTCTATTTGAAACAGACTCATTTTGGGTTTTGATATAACTAACTCATTTTGTATTACAATTCTTTTGAATATATCAAGATGTTTAATATGAGTTTCAAATGTTTTTGAGTAGACCAAAATATCATCAATATAAACAATGATAAAATCCAAATAAGGATTAAAAATATCATTCATTATTTTTTTGGAATTCAGATGGGGCATTTTTTAACCCAAATAGCATGACGTTCCAATCATATTGTCCAAAGGGAACATTAAAAGCAGTTCTATAAGTTTGTTCTTTAAAAATCTGTATTTTCCAATATCCTGATTTTAAATCAAACTTTGAGAAAATATTGGCATCATACAATCTTGATAATAAATCTCTTTTGTTTGGAATAGGGTATGTAATCCATATTAAGTATTTATTTAATGATTTGTAATTTATTACTAACCTGGGCATACCTCGTTCCTTTTCTGCAGCATTATTAACATAAAAGGCAGTGCAGGACCATGGTGATTTGGAAGGTTTAATCAAACCCTTTTGTAGGAGATTATCAATTTCCTTTTTACAGAATTCTACTAACTCACCATTCATTTGACAGGGACGAGATTTAGTAGGAATATTATCTTCACTGAAATTGTCTTCATATGGAAGAGTGACAATATGCCTCTTTCTATTCCAAAAAGCACTAGGATGATCAGCACAAACATCAATTGCTAATTGTTTAGAAATTATTGTAATTTTTTCTTGTACTTTGGTGGATTTTAATACATCCAGAATATTTAAGCTATAAATTTCTAGCTGTAAAGAATTCATATGCTTTTGTTTCATATCAATTAAAGCATTAATGTCTCGAGTTACCGGTTCAGTTATAAATGAAAAGAAAATATCCTTATTTTTATAGCTAGCTGTAAATCCTTTGGAATCTACTTTAGAAAAAGGATATATAGTATTAATGAAAGGAGTTCCAAGTATAATTGGAGGATGCATTTGATCTTTAACTAATAAGAAGAAATGAGGAATACAGACTTTATTCTGACAGATATATGTGTTGGATAATTTATATTTTATATTTAAAGAATGACCAGATGCAGATTTAACCGCATGAGTTGTTTTTTCAAAATATCGAGAAGGAATTATCCCTTCTTGAATACAACTAACATCTGCTCCACTATCAATCATAGTTGTGTTAGTAATAGTGAACTCATTATTAATTAATATGGTGTATTTAATATACCATCTATGTGCAGTTACAATCTGTAACATTCCTAAAAATGAATCAGGTTTAGGAGTTTCAGCAATTTCTTCTATGAATTCTTCGTTATCAAGAACACCTTTTCCTTTATTATTAGAAGGTGGTGATTCTATATGATCTAGGTTTTCTAATTGTGAAATCCGATGATCATGGACAAGCTGACTTTGTTTAAGAAATTTAATTTCTTGTTTAAGTTTTTCAACTTCAAATTTTAAATCATCTAAAGAGATATCCCTTATAGTAGTGTTAGTTTTTGTATCAAGGCGAGCTAACACTTCTGTTAAAGAGTATGGTTTTGAATCAATATCAATTTTTGATTTAATTTTATTAGACTGGGATCTGGTTGCCGAAGCTAGTTTAATAATTTTACTCCTAGTCTCTTCATCTGAAATCTCTTTTAGAATTTCAATTACATTATCAGAAGTGATAGTATGCATATTCAAATCTTGAAATTGAGACTGTAGTTTATAAAACTCATCTGTTTTACAAGAATAATTATTACCTGTGCAATTTATGCCGCATTTAGGAGAAGCTTCATTCTCATTATCAGAAAAATCAATAAGAGCAATTTCACTTTTTGATTTTTCAGCACTTGGTTCGGTTTCAGAGTAATAGTCAGATTCTGATCCCGAAGTGTATAATAAACCATAAACTTTATCATGAATATCTTCTGTAAGATTTAAGCTTTTAAGTTTTTGTAATTTATAATTTGGAGCAATATGCCCATATTGACCACATTCATAACATTTTATTTTGCTGAGATCTCTTTTAGAGCGATTTTTTGTAAATCTACTAGATTTACGGTGAGCTTTTCTTTCCTCACGCTTTTCTTTACTTCGACGATATTTGTAGGGCTTATCTTCCCTAGAACGACGATGTTTTATTTTTTTACCCGAATTTTGAGAAGGGCCTGCAACAGTAAATTGAGTACAAAAATCTCCTAATTGGGATTTTTCTGATTTACTATTTGCTTTTAGTTGCTGAGCTAATTTCAGCTCATTACACATATTTAATCCTTCTTGGGTTCAAGTGCCAATTAATTGTCCATAAGTGAAGACATCATATGGGATAGCAGTATTGGTTCCTCGTAGAGTTTTTTGAACTCTTTCTGCAAATAGCGAAGGAAGACCATCTATGAATTTAGTTTTTCAGTGGACGCTATTGCTTTCTGGCAAGTCCATTACTCTACTTAAAAAGGTGTCTTTATACCACCTAAATTCTCCTAAATGTCTACATCGTAATCCATTTAGAAGAGTTCTAAGGGTTTCATTTTGGTTGGTAAATCTTCCATTAAAATGTTCTAATATTGTTAGAACTAAAGTATAAACCGCATCCTGTCGAACGTTTTCGACTGGTCTTTGAGATGTTCCTTCTTCAGAGACAACGGCCTCTGTTGTTACTTCTCTTTTTATTGAAGAAGTGATAGTTGACCGGGCTTCATTTGTTAGGAAATTATCCCACCAGCCCCTTAATTGGCCTGTAAATCCTACTACTATCATTTTACAGGCAGTATGGTCATCATTATGATTTGTAGATTTACAAATGGTGGCATACATAAGCATTCTGTGTAAAAGAATGGAGACTTGTCTATCAGTTAAGCCGTCAACATTCCATTCATAGATTTTATCACCACTATATGATATATTGGTTTGAATCCAATCTCTTTCTTCTATAAGAACATCTTGAGGAGTAGGAAGAGGATAATAATAAGTCAACATAGAAGGTTTAGTGGCATATCTGCTTCCAGATTTGAATTTAGAATTCATTTTAGTACCTTTGGATTTAAAAGGCTTAAGTTCAGAAACATCTTCTTCCATTAGAGAGTTGGCTATCATACCAATAGGTTTAGCATTTAAGTTTGCTAACTTCTTTTCAAGAAGTTTTTCTAAATCAGTTAAATATTTAGATTTGAAATTTTTTACCTCTATGGGTCGTTGGATATGAGTTGGAGTCTGAAGAATGACCTTGTTTTCCGAAGTCGAGGCTATATTAGAAGATTGGTTTTTATTTAATACCTTTACTAGCGAGATTAATTGCTCAAGTTTGGTATCAAGAGAACTAATGTGTTCACCAATCACTTTAACATAAAGACTCAAATAATTATTTTGAGCAATCAAATTATTGATTTCCTTTATGCTAATTTTTGCGACATCATTTTCAATAAAACTTTGAAAAGCTGAAAAAGTAAGACCTGTATTATTAGGTAAAATAAAAGGGTTTTGAGGCGGATAAATAGCCTTAATAATATTACCAGTGTTACCTTTGAAAGTTCTTTGTTCTAGAACCTTGACATATAGTGGTAAATAAGTGGTTATAAACCATGGAACAAAATATATTATTTTATTATGTAGTGCACAAAATTCATAGAATTCTTGTGAAATACTATGTAAATCATTTTGACTATTAGTCTCGAAAAACCAAGTTTTAAACTTGTTCCATTTATTTTGGTAAAATTCTTTCTGAATATGTTGTCTTGCCAGGGATCCTGGACTAAAATCTATTTGGTGTGTCATCATCATTCAAAGTTTATTTCTATCAAATCCCTCACTAGGGTCAAAATCCATTTCTGAAGCAGTTGGATCTAAATCAGATAATTTATCTGTGGCATGTACAATATTATTGACATGATTAATTTTTACTCTTTCAACCTGTTTTTCACTTAAAGTATCACTTAAAGTGTGTAAGGATAAAGCTTGATTACGAGCTGGACCGTATACAGGAGTTTCTGAGGAAATAGGAGAAATATGTTGTATTTCTGGCAAAGATCTATATCCAGAAAATGACCTTCTATTATATAGAGGGATTTTATTATCAGAGAACTGAATGCATATTTTTCCATCAGGATTTTGAGTTATGTGAGAATATTCACTATTGGTCAAGTTATTAGTAACATGATTGGGTGCTATAACTGTTTCTAAAGTCCATGTAGTTGGGAAATTAATTTCTTCCCATCTAATAGGTCTTCTAGTGGTGACTTTAGATTTGGTAAAATTAGTTTCGACTAATATAGTCTGATTAGATGTATCATATAATTCACATCGAGTATTTAAGGTAGATAATAATTTGAAATAGATTCTATAAGATAAACATATTAATTCAGAACCTGGAACATAGTTATAACCATGTGTCTTAACATTTAATGTTAAAGCGTCAAGAATATTAACATCTGTTAAGGATAATTGAAGATTGGGTTGTGTATTAAAATAAACTGGACCATAGGCTACAGTTGATTCAATAGAACCCATTAAAGATTGTCTAAAATTTAGATTTGTTTCTGGTAACCCTTTAAGAGTTAATGGTTTAAAAGCAATTTGAACCATGGCTATATGCATGAAATTAAATTTAGATCTATAAGAATCTATATCTCATTTATTTAATAAACAAATAGTTTGCTCATCAGAATTAAGAGCTAAGGATTGTTCAGTAGTTATTATAATAATAATAATAACAATAAGAATAACAATAATAATAGCAATAATAAGAATAACAATAATATAACAACAACAACAACGACAACAATAACAACAACAACAATAATAGTAATAATAATAATAGTAATAATAATAATAATAATAATAATAATAATAATAATAATAATAATAATAATAACAACAACAATAACAATAAGACTCATGGATACCAGAATACTAATTACTAGAAATGTATACTAATTACTAAATAAGATAAATAAACTGGAGCCCTTCAAAATCAAGGAGGTCTTACCGAATACTAATGGGAAAAGATCCTAGTAAAGAATCTGTTGCCGGTCATGAACACCTAAATCTACATCATTTAAAGATACAACGCCAAATAGAATCAGTACATGAAATGTTCATTTAAAGATACAACGCCAAATAGTATCAGTACATGGAATGTACGGTATGTAAAATAGCTGAATGAAGCAATAGGCAAACTAAATATACTGAACTGAAAGAGTAAATTTTAAAGTAGTCTATAAGATAACTAACTTAAAAGTAAAGCATGCACATGTATTTTAACAATCAAGATTTACAGTTAAAAATGTATGCAATAGTAGTAAATGCTGAAAACAATATAATTTACTTTCTTTGGGAAGTTTCTTTAATCGAAAACCATCACGTGAGCTCATGATGATACAATTTCTTTCCCACATTGCTAGAGCCATCCTATATGCTATCAGGGTAAAGGATGAACTTAACTCATAGATCCAATCTCTGAGCCCTTACTAGGGCCTTTATGAGGAGTTGCCTGAATCAAAACCACGATCATATCTTACGCTGGTGCCGCAGTTATGGAGTTTGTATTATCTAAACTCTTAACCAACTCGATGCTCAATACTACTCCTAAAACAATGCAATAATTCTCAATAATTGAATGCTATACTTTAGGGGAAAATTGATAATCTGTGTTTCGAGTTAATACTCATAGAGTGCTTCTTTATAACTGTACTGAACTTATTTTAAAAGACTATGCTTTTAGGAAAACTAATTGTACTTTATTGAATCTAATATATGGTATCTTTAAAGCTAACTATGCTTTTATTTCTAAAAAATTAATGCTTGATGCTTGCTTGAAACTCTTTCTGAAATACTACTTTAAGACTTAAAATTTACTCTACTCATGAAAATCATGCAAAGAAAAGAATATGTCAATGTTTTCAAATAACTCTTTGCTAAAAAGGGTTCATGTGATTTATTAAGCATGCACAATAATCATTGATCATTAATAATGTGAAGTAATGAAATCTCTATAATGAAATCAAGATCAGCAATGAGAATGTACATTGAATTTCGAACATAATAACCTTTGGGGTTAAAACCCTAGTTTTATCTTGCTAACCGAAATTATAGATATAGAGTGTGAGGAAGAATGTAATCCCTCACTATGATAGTCTTACATATCTGGGAGAACAAGTGTTCTTGAATAAAGCTTGATTGAGAAACTTGAAACCCTAGGTTTGTTCTTCTTGATTCCTTCTCTATGCTTGGGGAGAAGTATATGAGAGTATTCTAAGATAATAGTATGATATAATCCCCAATTAAGTGCTAAAATGATCAGGTTTAGGCTTAGGAAAAATGAAAAAAGACTAAAATAATCCTAATTAAAAATATATTGGAATATCCCACGAGGGCAATCTACACAACCGTGGTCTGATCTATGGCCCATGGATTCCATCCATGGAAATCAGACTAAAATTTTGAGTTTCTCAAGTTCATTCTACAAGCCTAATTTTTGGACTGTAGTTTGATCTACGCCTCATGATTTGTATTCATGAAATCAGACAAAAACAAGTTTTTGGACTTCAGTCTATGAGACCAATCTATGGTCTATGGTGCCTTTCACGAGTCGTAGATATGATCCATAAATATCTGACTAAAATTAGGTTTTAGTACTTTGTTTCACGAGCTCAATCTACGGTTCGTAAAGTAATTTATGACCCATATACTGGACCTATAAAACTCAGGTCAAAACCAAAGTCTCTGAAGTTGGTTCATAGGCTCATCTATGTTTCTATTTACGGCCCATAGATGGTGTACATAAAAACTAAATTCCTGCAAAAAGATCCACTTAACCCCTTAGGTTCTAATAGGTATGGTTTGACCTTAGCTTAGGATTTTTCTGAGGTGTTATTATATCTCCCCCTTGGGATAATTCGTCCTTGAATAAAGGTCATGCTAGGGTAGTCAACTTAAGCTAACATTTTTTGAACATGAATCTATATCAAGGTCATAAACATTTGAAGGAACATGCAAGGCACGAATATAATATAGAAACAGAAACATTCAGACACAAATATAGGTGCTGAATCTTAAATAAGGGGAGGAATCTAACCTTCAATCTCTCCATCATAAGGAATAAATAACTTAGGGTTTCTGTCTTTCATATCCTCTTCAGCATCCCATGTAGTCTTTTCAACAAATTGACTTTTTCATAAAATCTTGATTGATGCAACTTCTTTTGTCCTCAATTTGTGAATCTGACGATCAAGAATCTTAACTAGAACTTTTTCATAACACAAGCTATCCTTCACATCAATACTTTCTGTTGGCACGATGAGTGAAGGGTCATATATATACTTCTTAAGCATGCCTATGAAACACCGAATGGACCAATGCTAACTTTGCTGGTAGCTCTAACTAATAAGCTACTTTACCAACTCTCTTCGAAATTTGGTATGGAACAATATCGGAGAACTGAGCTTCCCTTTCTTTCCAAATCTCATGACACCTGTCACCAGCAAGCTACTCCCTAGATGTGACATGGAGAATAAGATCCCGAGATAGCCTAAAAAATCCACTTGGCATAATCCTGACACTAAGATACAACATAAGCAAGTAATTTGTAAAGCGGAAGATAAGCCTCAAAATAACAATCTTAACATAACTGATAATGCAGAAATCATACTAAATCTAACAATAAGCCTCTACTATCATAAGAGTGGCATAGGATATAACCTAGCTCATGAAATAATCTGGAAACTAGAAGAAATCTGAAAAAGACATAAAGGAACTCAAAAGATGGTCATGCCCTATGACCATAACGTCACTAAAGCAGTGTAGGTTAATAAGATCCAATACTAACTGAGGGTGTGAGGTAGAGCGTTATAGCCTATATTATAAAATAATATAGTCAAAAGAAGTATAGGGTCAGTACTATGGAATGTACTGAGTGTGGAGAATGTGCTATGCATGACATAAATCATGATAATGCGATGACCAAGATAAAACATGATACAATCCTTTATAACACTGTTAGAAATAGAAAGCATGGTCGATACAAAACTTGTAAGAAAATCATAATTCATTGTGAGAGGTACCGTTAACCGATATAAACCATATGAGCAATAACATGGAGTCCAACGTCTTCCCAAAATCGAAAAGAGGTTGTCCTGCTTGCAGGTAAGGACCATGAAATAAGTTATATGTTGATCATCTAGCTTAAGTTGAATTATCCAATGAGACATCCTATGGAGGTACGTAGTTATGGGACAAGGGAATTGCTACTAGAGACCCAACCTCTCCTAATAGGAGAGCCTTCATCCCAAAGTCCTCTCAGTGCTAAGTAAACTCTCAACGGAATATCATACATAAACATATCATAAGCTTTGAAAGTGGTAAAAGTCTAGTAATACCAAAATCATCATAACATATTTATAATCATAGAATAACTCCTTTCAACATATCATGATATCATAATATATTCATAAAATACACTTATCTACACATCTAAATAATGATAAGCTTTCTTGTAAAAATTATGAAAATCTTTCATGATGAGAATACTTTACTTTGGAGCAATCTTGTTTTCATAGATTCTTAATTGATACTTTATCTAAAAGATTCTTTAAATTCATAGTTTTTTCAATCATAAGGCATGAATAATTCTCATACAAAATTCATAATCATAAAATAGGCATAATGCATGGGCTTATGTAAAATTTCTTTAAAACATGTTATTAAGATCAAACCATGTATAATAAGATCATTGAGAATGAATAAAACCATAATTGCTTGAACCCAATGCATAATCATAAAAATCTAGGGTTTTGGAAGTAATCATATAGTGAAATTGAAGATTCTTTGGGACTTCATGGATGAAAAGAGATCCATTGATGAAATTCACACATACCTTGAATCAAATACCTAAAAGAGCTTTCAATGGAGACTTGAACTTGAAGAACCCTAACTTGACTTAAGGGAACCTTGTAGAAGAAACCTTGAGAGAGTTTTGGAGGCTCTTGAGTGAATGACAAGGAATGTGTAATTTTTAAAGGGCAAGAGTAGTTATAAGACTTGGGAATAATCCCAAACCGACACAACTTAGGTGTTAAAATAATAGGAAAAAGAATGGAATAAGCCTGGAAAATAAATTCTGGATGTGACCTACGGATCCTACCTATGGGTCACCTAAGGGCTTTGTGTAAATGAGTAAAATATTTCATGTTCTCTTTAGTTTGGTCTACGACCAACTTTTGCGGGCCGTACACTCTCCTACAGATCGTAGGTCCCTTTGTCCTGTTGAGCCTTAAAAATAAACTCTCTGAATCTCTATGTACGGGACCTCCTACGGCCCATAACTCTTCCTACGATCCATAGGGCTACTCATCCAATTTAACCCTGGGAACCCCTTCTCTGAACCTTATCTTACGAAGGCCTTCACTGGACTGCAATACCTTGTATGATCCGTAGGTAGGCTTCATGCAACATGTTCTAAACTTAATTTTTTCCCAAATGTTATGCTCACCTACGACTGCCTTCCTATGAACCGTAGGTCCTTGTACGGTACGTAGTTAGTGTAAGACCCCGAAAGTTTAAAAGTCGAAAGAAAGAGAATTCAAGGAAAATGGGCCATCCCTACGAGTCATAGAGATGATTCATGGAGGTGGATTTGAGGTTGGAAAATTTGATAAGTGAAGTGTGTAGGTCTACGAGTCATTTGACGACTCGTAGAAGTGAGTCTTTATTTCAGGTTTGAGATCCTGCACCTATCCAAACTTAGGACCTCTTTTATGACTCAAAAAGATGAGTCGTAGAGAGGATTACGACTCGTAAATATGTGTCATATTGAAATTTCAGAGAGTCAGAATGTAGGGGTTCTATAGGCTCTGCAGGACAAGTCACTCCTATGACTCGTCAACCCATCTATGATTCATAAAAAGGCCTCTCGTGGATTCTTCCAACTATATTTAATGAGGGTAGTTTGGTCATTCACCTATATTTTATTAATGTATGTAAAAAAAATTAGGACTAAATTCCTATTACTAACTAGCCTAAATACCCCAAAACCCTTTTCATTCCTTATTAACTACAAACAACTTTAAGACTTCTCTCCCAAGGTTCCTTTAAGTGATCTTCTTCTTCTTCAAGGTTTTGGTTAGGATTTCAGCAAGAACAAGTCTCCTTTCCTCAATTTTGTATGTGGGAATTTATCCATTAGTCCTTCCACCCATGGAGTCCTAAGGTCCTTTTCAACTTATTATTATAATTTTCAATACAAAAGCCCTAATTTCAATGATTAGGAATTGGGTATTCCTATTCATGATGAATTGTATGATATTTGGTTATATTACACATCTAATTGTAGTAATTTTATGAATTATATATGTGTTGATATAAGTAGTATGATCATACTTGTTTTCAATCAAATTCCATGGTTTTCAATCAAATTACTTAAGCATTCAAGTTTCTATCATAATTTCAAGTATGAACTATGATTATGGATTTTGAATTATGATCAATATTTGAATTTCATGCAAATTATGGACAGAGGTGACTTAGGATCCTTAATTGGTGACCTAGGAACCTTATGAAATAAATTATGCAAGTTTTATTTAAAAGTTGAAAGGCTTTTACTTACATTGAAATTGTGATATGACAATGAGCTATTCTATGAGTTTTTAACCTATGAACAAGTTATGATATATGTTAAGTATGATTACTATGTTATGTATCCCGTGGGATTTGATTTAGCACCGAATGAGACTTGAAATGGAGACTCAACCTATGGGGTCCTTATATAAAGTCTTTATTCTCATAACTACATGCCACCGTAGGATTTGCCTTTATGGCGTAGCTAATGGATCCGCATATAGCACATGTTCATGACCCGCCTAGTGAGGTAGAGTCTACCTTGGCAAGTAGATTTCCCCTTCTTTCATCGTATGGGAAAACATCAGGATTCCATGTTATATATCACATGGTCTTATTATCGGTTATGGTTCCATCCTACATATGTATACTCTCTTTTACATTATTTTATGATCTCAATTATGTCTCTTAAATGCTTTGAGAAAATCATGCTTTCTCATGACTTTACTTATCCTCTTTATACCATGTACGTTATTAGGTCATTGCATCTTATGTTTTATTTTGCATGGCATGAACACATACTTAGTACATTCAAATGTACTAAGGCATACTTTCTTGCCTACATTGTCTCATAATGTAGGGGTCGAAGATCATATTCTTTCCACACGTGACTAGTTGAGTTCCCATCCGATGGAGTTTTGCCGAGTCCTTACCTATCGAGGGCGAGTTATGAATTGGTCCTATTTTAAATAGTTTTATTATATTTGTGTTGAGGCTAATCTAGGGATATATCTTAGCCCCCGCCCATCTTGATTTAGTAGAGGCATTTGTTGGATAAATTATGTAGAGTGTATGTTATCATACTCCTATACTTTTATGATTCATGTTTTGAAACTATTCTCATATTATTTCCACGTTTTTACCTTATGTATGCTTACAATATGTCAAGAGGCTTGGTTAGAGACCTTAGGGGTTTCAATCGCCGTGTCACATCTATGACCTAGTCCAAGTCGTGATAGTTGGCTTCGTGGGAATTGGCACCAGTAACGTTTTGAACTCTTTTCTTTCCAAATCGACTTTTCAACTTCTATGGTGCTATAATATCTCCCCCTTAGGAACATTTATCCTCGAATAGGACTCAACCTAGCATGAATATAATAGGAAAAGAGATCTAACAACCCAAAATGGATACAAAACAAATTAAAATGCATAAAACCAAGGAGTATCCACCCCAAGATAAAACATGACCTTAAAATGATTTCATTGACATGCATGCATATGGAAACATAAGAATAGCTAAAGCGCATAAATTAAAAAGAGTATACAAGAGCTGAAGCTGAAGCAGAGGGAAAGAGATGAGGATGACGTGATATCATATCGGCTTTGTCCTCCCAAGTAGCATCCTCAACTAATTGATTCCTCCAAAGAACCTTCATGGAAGCAACTTCTTTATTTCTCAACTTCCGGACTTGACGATCCAAAATCTCAACCAGAACCTCTACATAGATAGACTTTTTTCACACTCACACTCTCTAATGGAAAAATCATAGTAGGATCACCTATAATACTTCTTCAATAAGGAAACAAGAAACACCGAATGGACCAATGCAAATTCTGAAGGCAAATCTAACTCATAAGCCACCATACCAAAACGCCTCAAAATCTTATATAAGCCTACATATTGGGGACTAAGCTTTCCTTTCTTACCAAAACACATCACATTCTTCATAGGTGAGATTTTCAAATAACCCAAATCATCAACTTCAAATTCAAGCTCTTTCTTTATCACATCCACATAGGATTTTTGTCGACTTTGGGCAGTTCTCAACTCTCTCTAATAAGTCTAACTTTCTCCATAGCCTCGTGAAAAAACTCAGGCCCTATCAAAGAAACCTCGCCAACTTCAAACTAACCAATAAGAGATCTACATATCCTACCCTAGAGAGACTCGAAAGAAGCCATTTGAATACTTTAGTGATAATTATTAGTACAAGCAAATTCAGTCAAAGATAAATGATCATCCCAATTACCTTTAAAGTCAATCACACAACCTCTCAATATATCTTTCAAAATCTGAATAGTCCGTTCTGCTTGACCATCGGTCTGAGGATGAAAATATGTACTAAGCTTAACTTGAGTATAAGACCTTTTTGAAACAATCTCTTTAACTGAGAAGTAAGCTGAGTACCTCTATCAAAAATGATAGATAATGGAACACCATGCAACTTAACTAACTCTCGAATGTAAATTCTAGCATATCCTTGGCTAAATAAGAAGTTTTAATGGGAAGGAAATGCGTTGACTTAGTCATTCGGTCTACAACAACCCAAATCAAATTATGTTGACGACGCATACGAGGTAAACCCCTAATAAAATCCATATCTACATTTTCCAACTTCTAAGTAGGAATACTAATATCTTGAGCCAAACTTACTGGTTAATTTTCACTATTGGCATTTTGGGAAATTTATCCATAAATTCCACAATATCTTTCTTCATACCATTCCACAAATCACGATACATCCTAGTGGATCACGGGTGAATAGAATATCGAGAACTATGAGCTTCTAATAATATATGTTGCCACAAACCATCAACATCCAGAATACACAAGCGACCTTGGTAACGAAGCTCACCGTTTCTCTCGAGAGAATGCCTCAATAGCTTTTTCTGAAACCATTTTCTTCAATTTAACCAAAGTCGGATCACTATTTTGTTTTACCTTCACATTCAACACAAGAGATGATTTTGAGTCATTTTGTACAATAACACCACGAACCAACTCCTTTTTCTCCTCCTCAATATGGGCAACATTATTCAAGGATAATCTACTAAGAGAATCGGCAACCATATTTTTTTTTCTCGAAAGGTAAAGAACACTCATGTTATCAACCTTCAATAATTGAAGCCACCTTATTTGGTGAAGATTCAAATACTTTTTATTAAACACATGTTCCAAGCTCTTATGATTGGTGAACAAATCCACATGAACTCCATAGAGATAATGCCTCCATATTTTCAAAGCAAACACCAGCGTCTAACTCCAAATCATGAGTCGGGTAATTATTCTTTTGAACATTACATTGTCTATAAGCATAGGCAATCACCTTACTATTTTACATCAAAAGAAACCAAGACCAATCCTTGAGGCATCATAATACAAGAAACTATTATCAGAAACTTCTGGTAAAGTCAAAACTGGGGCGGAAGTTAGTTGATTCTTCAACTCTTGGAAACTCTTCTTACAAGCTTCAGACCATTGAAATTTCACTTTCTTTTGAGTCAAGGCAGTCAAAGGTAAAGAAATAGAGGAAAATACTTTGACAAACCATCTATAGGAATCGACTAAACCCAAGAAACTCTCAAATATTTGAGGGAAAGATAGGTCTAGGACAATTCTTAAATGCCTCAATCTTCTTAGGATAACCTTTAATATCATCACCGGAGATAGTATTGCCAAGGAACGCAACCGACCTCAAAAATCTCACATTTTCTAAACTTAGCAAACAACTAACTATCCTTGAGAACTTGCAAGCCAATCCCCAAATGATTGGCATGCTCATCCTCACTTCGAGATTAGATAAAGATATTATTGATCAACACAATGACGAACATATTCAAATATTTCTTAAACACCATGTTTATCAAATCGATAAAGGTTGCTGGAGAATTCATTAGTCTAAAAGACATAACCAAAAATTCATAGTGAACAGATCAAGTTCTAAAGGTCTTTTTCGTAATGTCACATTCTTTAACTCTAAGATGATGATAACTTGTTTGAAGATCAATATTTGAAAAGAAACTAGCACCCTGAAGTTGATCAAAAAAGTCATCAATCCTTAGAATGAGATACTTATTCTTGATTGTTACCTTGTTCAACTGTCGATAATCAATGTACATTCGAAAATAACCATTATTCTTTCGAACAAAGAGAACTAGATCACACCATAGAGAGATACTCGATCTAATCAAACCCTTATCCAAAAGGTCTTTTAACTGATCTTTCTGCTTCTTAAGTTCAGCCGAACCAATTTTATAAGGATGTCAATTCCAAAGTTGATTTTCCTTTCGGGAGTAATTCTAGAAAGATCATTAAGAAACACTTTTGAAAATTCATGCACAATAGGAACTTACTCAAGAGTAGAGGTTTTTGATTCATAACCCTAACTTTACTAATGATAGATGCAACCTTTAGAAATCATCTTTCTAGCTTTATGGCATGAGATAAACTGATATTTAAATATTGAATTACTTCCCTTCCACTCTATGACTGGTTCATAACAACTCAGGTACTACAGTGAATAGAGGCATAACAAGCATGAATCCATCCATACCAAGAATAACATCAAAGTCAGTCATATCTAACTCTACAAGATCAAATGAGGCGATCTTTTGAAAAACTGAGACCAAACAATATCTATAGATCCCTTGTGCTAAAACTATCACTGACAAGAGTAGATACTAAAAGAGGTTTTAACAAAATTTCAAGACTGACATCAAACTTTGTAGCAACATGAGGAGTCAGGAAAGAAAGATTCCCTCTAGGATCTAATAAAGCATAAACATCAAACTGAAAGACTCATAACATACCAATGACCACATCAGGAAGGATCCTCCTGATCCTTTCCAGTCTAAAGAGCTTAAAATATATTATGACACTAACCACCACCAGAACGTGTAGAATTATTTTTCTAATCCAGGCGACCTGAAGAAGTAGACCAAGTCTGGTGATGCCCATATTTACCCTTGCTAGCAACTGAAGGGAAATATCTTACCTTATGACCCATCTTACCATAACCAAAGCATGCATCAGAACAAACTAAGAAATATTTTTGGTGGTTCTTCCCCCACTTCCTACATGAGGGGACAATTGGAACACTAAGATCACCTCCTTGAGGCTTAGGGTTACACACTCTATCTTTGTTGATCTTCTGATCTAGAGAACTAGATAAATTCAGGTTGGAGAAAATTTGTCAAAACAGAGAAAGATCAGTCTTATCGAACCTCTGATGAGAAAAATAAGCATTATTTGTCCTTGCCCTCTTAGTCTCTCTATCCCTTTTCTTAAGCTTTTCCTTCTCAATTTGTTGAGTATGAGTCATAAACCTCGAGATATGCATATCCTTAATCAACATTTTGGTTCTAGAATCCTTGACCACCATCTTCAAAACACTAGAAATGAACTTGCTTATACGAGCTCTAGAGTTGGCAACCATAGCCAAGGCACACTTAGACAATTGAGTAAACTTCAAAGCATATTCTTTCACACTCATGTTTTCTTGTTTCAAGTTAATGAAATTCTTGTACCTTAGCATCCCTCATCTCAAGAGGAAAGAAATGGTCTAGAAAATCAGGCTTGAACTTGTCCCAATCCAAAGGACCCACATTGATAGCCCTCTCTTCCTTCCATTGGGTGAACCATATTTGAGAAACCCCTTTCAGTTAGTAAGAGGCCAAGTTCACCTTTTCCACCAAAGTCACACCCATGATATTCACAATCCTTTGAATTCCTTCAACGATCTATTGTGGATCCTTGTCCACCTTTGAATCATGGAATTCTGGAGGATTCATTCTTGTGAAGTATTGAACTCTTGTCACCACCGTACCCACATTTGGGTGCATGGGATATACAACCTCATGGTTAGCTTGTGCAGTCATGGATTTGGCAAGCACGTAAAAAATATCCCTAAAATTGGCATGAGTGACTTGCTCGGCCAAAGGATCAATCGGATCTTGAGGTGTTTAGTGCTCCTCATCTTGATTCAGGTTCTCTCTCAATAGAGATCCTCTTGGAGGCATGATTCTTAAGCGCATAGAACATGAGTGAGAAGGAAACCTAATAGAGTTCAACTCTATCATACGACTTAAGTGTGATAAAAAAAGTGAAGTTTCTTAAATATTTCATAGCCTTCTATTCATAGATGTGTCGAACTTCACACTGATGAATAAGACTCTACTTAACATGGCTTGTTAGACACCTATGACTTGGGAAAAAACATGTTCTAGATACCAAGTTTGTCGCGATCCAAGCTACCCCCTAGATATGACATAGAGAATAGGATCCCAAGGGACCCTAAACAAGACACTTGACATAAGCATGACACTAAGATAATGCATGTAAGCAAGAAATTTGCAAAGTAGAAGATAAACCTTAAAATAGCAATCTTTACATAAGAAAATATGAGTATAACAACTGAAAATGCGGAAATCATACTAAGTTTGACAACAAGCCTCTACTATCATAAGTGTGGCATATGACAAGCCCTAGCTCAAGAAATAATCTGAAAACAAGAAAAAGTCTAAAAACACATAAAGGAACTCAAAATATGGCCATGACCTCGAACCATGAGAATTCGCCAAAGCACTATATGCTGATAAGATCTAATATTAACCGCGTACGTGAGGTGAAGCATCGTGACCTATATTATAAAATAATATACGTAAAAAAAAGTATACAGTCAGTACTATGGAATATACTGAGTATGGAGAATATGCAATGCATGACATAAAATATGATAATACAATGACCAAGCCAAAGCATGACATAATCCTTTAACACATCATTAGAAACATAAAGCATGGCCAGTGCAAAGCTCGTAGGAAAATCATAAGTCATTATGAGAGGTACCGTTAACCAACATAAATTATCTAAGCTATAACACGGAGTTCAGTGTCTTTTCAACGCCGAAAAGAGGTTGTCCTATTGGCCAAATAAGGACCATGAAATAAGCAATATGTGGATCCACTAGTTTAAGTTGAATTGTCCAATGGGACATCCTACGAGGGCACAAAGTTATGGGACAAGGGAATTACTACTAGAGACTGGCCTCTCCTAACGGGAGAGCCTGAATTCCAAAGTCCTCTACGTTTTAAGTAAACTCTTAACAGAATATCATACATAAGTGTATCATAAGCTTTGAAAATGGTAAGATTCTAGTAATATAAAAATCACCATAACATACTTAAAATCATATAATAGCTCATTTCAATATATCATGATATCATAACATATTCATAAAAGACACTTATCTAATCATCTAAATCCTAATAAGCTTTTTCATAAAAATCATGGAAATCCTTCGTAATGAGAATATTTCACTTTGAAGCAACCTTATTTTCATAGATTCATACTCGATATTTTATCAAAAAACATCTTTAAATTCATAGTTTTTTTCAATCATGATGCATGCATAATTCTAAAACAAAATTCATAATCATAAAATAGGCATAATGCACAGGCTCATGTAAAATTCCTTAAAAACATGTAATTAAGATCAAATCATTGGGAATGAATAAAACCATAATTGATTGAACCAAATGCATAATCACGAAAATCTAGGGTTTTGAAAGAAATCAAAAAGTGAAATTGAAGATTTTTTTGGACTCCGTGGATAAAAAGAGATACATAGATGAAATTCCCGCATAGCTTAAATCAAATCCCTAAAATATCTTTCAATGGAGATTTGAAATTGAAGAACCCTAGCATGACTTGAGGGAACCTTGGAGAAGAAACCTAAAAGAGTTTTTTTTGGGGGGGTGGGGGGTTGAGTGAATGAGAGAAAATGGGTATTTTTTGAAGTGTAAGGGTTGTTATAGGACTGAGCAATAAGCCAAAACGACATAACTTAACTGTTAAAATAATAGGAAAAGATTGGAATAACCTTGAAAAATAACTATCTGAGGTGACCTATGGACCCTACCTATGGGTCATAAGTCCTCCTACAGGTCGACTAAAGGGCTTCGTGGAATTAAGAGAAAAGTTCCATGTTCTCTGAAGTTGGTCTACGACCAACTCCTACGGGTCGTAGACTTTCCTATAGATCGTAGGTTTGTTCATCCTATTGAGCCTTAAAAATCAAATCTCTGAATCTCTATGTACGGGACCTCTTACAGTCCATAACTCTTCCTATGATCCGTAGCACCACTCGTCATATTCAACTCTGAGAACCCCTTTGATGTGAGGCAAAAAATATATATTTTTAGTCATTATTTGTCTTATATTTAATATTTTTATATGTTCTTTTTTAGCATAAATTTTATGAATTGTGCTAAATTATGTATTTTATTTGTAGGATTAATCTGACGCAAAAATGAAGAAATTTGAAGCCAAAACTAATTAAAGATGAAAGATTAAATAAGGAAATCAAGCGGACAGCTTAATGAAAGGATCGTAAAATAATTGTAAAATAATATTAATATTTTTTATATTACTCTATATTATAAGAGGGAGAGGAGCTTCGGGTCAAGAGGTTTTTTTGGTAATTTACTTAATTTTTGGGCCAATTAAATTACTCCACATCACTTATAAACTGAAGCTTCATAGGTGTATTTTGTTGGTTTTTCATTGAAGGCCACGTGAGGCAGCTCTTGAAAAAATGTTGCTGATTGATTTGCTTTTAATTATCATAAAAAAATTAGTTGAAATTTTTTACTATTTTGATGTAAATTTTGCTTCATTTTATTTTACTAGAAGCCTATACTAAAAATAATTATTTTATTTATTTTGAAATTTTATGTTTAACTATTATTAATTTATATAGTTACTTAACACTACTAATAGCATATTTTTTTATTTTAATTTATGTGTCTTACTTTTCTTTTTTAGTATGTTATGTATTTAAAAGTTATGAAGAAAGTGGTACTACAAATCACAATAATTAATAATTTAAGGTATTTTTAAAATATATTAAAATTTGTCTATCTCTTAAATTTTCACTTGTGTCACATAAATTAGGATATAGGAACATAAATTGGGATAGTGGAAGTGATATATATTATTTGAAAATTTCGTTAAAAGTACTATAGTAAAAATCTCAATAACTAAAACCCATATTACAAATTTGGCTGACTCTATATTTTTTACATGTGCCAAGTAAATTAAGATAGAGAAAATACCATATATTATTTTAATTTATTTGTCTTACTTTTCTTTTTAGTATGTTATGTATTTAAAAATTACGAAGAAAATGGTACTATAAAACACAATGTTTAACAACTTAAAATATATTAAAAATATAATTGACTCTAAAATTTTTACTTGTACCACATAAATTGGGACAAAGAGAGTATCATATATTATTTAAAAATTAGATTGAAAATACTATAAATTGCAGTCACAATAATTAACAACTTAAAATATTTTAAAATTATATAAAATTTGACTGACTCTCAT
Source organism: Solanum dulcamara (assembly GCF_947179165.1). Classification (NCBI taxonomy): domain Eukaryota; kingdom Viridiplantae; phylum Streptophyta; class Magnoliopsida; order Solanales; family Solanaceae; genus Solanum; species Solanum dulcamara. The sequence goes on from NC_077238.1 coordinate 23,578,680, forward strand.
AATATTTTTTGTGTCCCTAAATTGAGACAAATAGAAGAATATATGCTGGGCCAATGCTTATACAGACTCGTATACCTACTAACTATCTAAGAAGAGTGAGTAAGCACAAAGCTGGCCATCAACATGTCAGCTTCAGCTATGTGCTTTTGTCACGATCCAAAAATCGAAGTCATGATGACACGCATCCCAAACCCATCCTAATGCGCAATCCAAAAAGTAAAATCATATGAGACTCCCAATAGGAAAGTCAAGCCACAATAAATACAATAAAAGGGCAACAACAATGAAATTATTCTCAAAACTTGGTGTCATATGTGTAAAGAGCATCTAAATATAAATCTGAGTCTGAATACACAGTTTAAGTCTTTGAATATAGAAAAAGACTAAAACTGAAAGATGGACTAGCGACGATCTGGATCCCAAGATCTCAACACTGATCCACTAATAATGTATCCGCTAGAATCAACAATCGATGAACACCCTGGCTAGTATCTGAATCAAAATGACACAGAAGTAGGGGTGAGTACAATCCATATGTACTCAATAGGTTTAACTGACTGAGTATAAGGAATTAATCAAAAGCTATGGAATAAACTAAGGAACTCTTCCACCTTCACGCAGAAAAGTCTCACTCTTGCTACGCTGCCCCTAATTTATATAAAACGGTGCGAGTAAAGTAAACACATAAATATAGTTCAATATCACAATTAGACAGATAGGTCAGGTATCACAGGTATCAATGTAATGCAATTCAATATGATGATAAAATGATATAATGATACGGTGGAATCAAGGATGTCACACAACCTGTCGTATACACCTACTGAGCTGTGCTACCAAGCAGTACCCATAGGGGTCTCGCAGACCATATACCTCATCACAATCTCAATGTATTAACTACCTCGCCACCCAACTCAAGGCCAAGGACTCATAAAACTAATGTCTCATTCACGTGTCACCTATCTCATGGTCAAAGATATAAAAGATGTCACATTTTCTTTCTCAAAAGGATTTTCATAGTTCTCAACTTCTCAATGATCAATAATAGTATGAATGAGGATGAATGCAATCACAATGTATAAGGCATTGAGGTAATATTCAACTCAACATGTAGTACCAGGTTCAAAGTTCTCAAAACTTAACCTAAGAATGATATTCACCCTCAATAGACAGTAATGAGAAGGAAAAATACATCAATTAAGTATTCACCCCTTTCTCAATAATATACTACTATTCAGGCATGCTCAAAACCCTCAACTCAACCCTTTAGATGGGCATTACTAGTTTGATAACCTCTACTCATCTCTACTCAGTCAAGTCATAGATTATACAGTCTCAATCACAGATAAAATATCACATAAGGCCCCCACATGGGCATCACAATATCAATTATCAATCCCAAACTACACTACAATTCCATCCCAAAGTCTACAACATAGAACTTGACTAATCACCCCAGCTCAGCCCCAAGAAGGATAGCCAAATTTACCTTAATTGTCGAAACTGCACTCGAACGCTCTACCGGACGAATGACCTTTGAATTCAATGCCCGAAATGATAACCCACTATTAAGAATGAAACATACGTGTCATAAGGAGTCCAATGACACACATATTGATAGGTTTCAGAACGAGGGGGAGCGTTAAAATAGTCCAAAAATTGATAACTTTCAGAAAAAGTAATATCTGGAATTTTATTGAAAAATCATGTTATACTCATAATAATGAACTCATGGCTGAAAACCCATAAAATAGGCCAAGGAACAAGGTAGAAATCAATGAACTGAATTGGAAATTTAAAGAACAAAACCCCTAAAATCTCAATTAAAACTAGACTTATTCAAGGATTAAAGGAAGGAAATTTGTAGATAAATGATGGGGAATTGAAAAAGAGACTTACCCATAAGATATTCCTCAAGAAATCTACATAAAATCGTCTTCTCCATGCTCCAAATCGACAACAATGGTAGTTTTTCGGAAATGGGACTATTTTTATGATTTAACACTGTTCACGCACAATTTGTATATCGCGATCGCGAGCCACTTACTCTCGCGAAGCACTGGGAAAATACACTTCAAGATCGCGTCCCCACCTTCCGCGATCGCAATACATAGAGAAGTGAACCTTCGCGATCGCGTGGATGGTCTTCGCGATCGCATAGAGTAAACATTGGGCCAGTCTCGAACTCAAGAAATACTTCGCGAATGCGAAGAACAAAATCACCTGCACCAAAAACCAGATCACAACTGAATGCTAAGTCCAAAAATGCTCTCAGTTGGACCCTCAAAAATTATTAGGGGTTCGATAAAAATAAATCGGATATGCTACTACACTAAATTTGACATTCTGGACTCAATGAATTCGTCAATATCCGAAAAGAAGTCATGTTGAACAAAATACCTTCTCAGACCTCTTACAGGCCTAAAACTCAGCTTTTGGCCTAAAAACTCAAAACTACGATTAAGGTTCCGGGGCTCTAAGTCAATGCTAAACTAGACCAAATCCAACGTTTTGAATACAATGAAACTGACAGAATTCTCATACGATGCTCGGATCTCAAAACATTGACCAAAATCAAACCAACTCATTTAAAACTTCACTTTTCAACTCAAGACCTAAAATTCACATATCAACCCCAAATTTATTTTTGACGACTCTCCTAGACCAAATTCCCCATTCCAGAGCTGATGAAACTCACGGAATCCCGTTCCGAGACCCGTAGCTCCATTTGGTACAGAAAACCACTTTTTCACCTCTTAACTCTTTAGAACTCAAGAATATGCTCATTTCACTATCTATTAAGACTTTAACACATTCAACCACACAAACTTAACAAATAATACCCGGGAGCATTAATGATAGGGATAAAAATGATAATTTTATACAAATTTCCGAAAATAACCCTCAAGGTCATTACAACTTTCCCTCATACTAAGATGCTTGGCTTACTGGTTAAATAGTGATAATCAATGTGCAAGGTATCGGGATTGAACCTATGCAACATCATTTTTTCATTCCTGTTTTCAATTCAACCCATTTACTCATTTGTAGTTTTTGGTGGGCCCCAATTCAATCCTCTCCTTTTATGTGTTCTCATTAATTAAAATGTATGTATCCTCATTTTTCTTAATTAGTTACGAAAATTTAATTATTTATGTATTTCTTATTTATATTTTAGTTATTTCGTCTTCTATCTAACAAAAAAAATTTAATTTTAAAATTCCATCCAAAGTATTTTATTTTATATGACTAAAAAGATATTATTATTATAATTATTATTTTAAGAAAATATTATGACATCAGTGAATTTTTACTATTAAAAAAACATACCAGGTACAACTTAATTAAGTGTAGAAAATATTCACAATGTTTTAAATTTAAATTTTTAGTTTAATTGTCCAAAATTCTATAATAATTTATTGTTATTAACTAAGTATTACAGTTGATTACTTTATTTCTCAATCTTTTTATCTATAAATTACCTTTTATATCTATTGTTAATGTTAAATCATTAATATTATTAGTAGAAGAAAACAAAATATCATTGAATTTAAAAAATTAAAAGTATCACAAATAAAAATTACAAATTTCAAATAATGGTGATTGGGTTGTGCAGAGCACGTGCTTCCCCTTTTCTAGTACTATTAATAAGAGTGTAGGAAGCAGGGGGTCGTCAACATGCTTGCTTCCTAGATAGGGGCAATTTAGTCATTTTGTATTTTTTTATTTTAATTTATTTATCTTATTTTCTTTTTTTAGTATATTATATATTTAATCATAATTACATAAAAATATTATAAATTACAATAATTAATAACTTAAAATATTTAAAAAATATATAAAAAGCTTGATTAACTTTTAAAATTCTATCGGTGCAGCATAAATTTGGACAAAGAAAGTAACATATATTATTTGAAATGACTAAACAGTACCATAAATCATAATAATTAACAACTTAAAATTTAAATGACATAAAATATTTGGCTGATTCTCAAAATTTATTAGTGTCATATAAATTGAGATAGAGAAAGTAACATATTTTATTTGAAAATGACGTAAAAATTATTATAAATCATAATAATTGACAACTTAAAATATTTAAAAGACATATAAAATTTGGTTGACTCTCGAAATTCCATCAGTGCCACATATATTGAGTCAAAAGGATATTTACAAATCATAAAAAATATTTAATAGACTCTCCAAATTTAATTTGTGTTCCATAAATTATAACAAAGTGAGTAACATATATTGGGTCCGTGTTGGCATGTGCTCCAATGTCTTGTATTACTATAAGAAGCAATAATTGAATTCAACGAATTACCTGCTATGCCACGTGACAATCATCAAATTGATTGAAGCAGTTGACACACGCACACTCAACAGTCTAATTTCCTTTATGTTTTGGATTTTCTAATTAGTTTTGAACTCAATTATTTTATTTGGGTTCTTTTATACACTTATAAATAATTTATAAAATCATATTTTACATAATATTTGACCTAAGAAGAGCTAGGAGCAGCCGTAAAGGCCAGAGAATTTTTGGTTTCATTTTTTCTTCTCCTTTCTTATTTATTTTTACATCTTTTTTTTGAATGATTTGTTGTAATTGTTCCATGTCTATGTGGAGTTAAACTTCTCATTCTAGGATTATGGAAATTAATAAGATGATTGTTTAGAAATTCTTGATTCGACATATTTGTTTATCATATTAGTTTATCTTATATTCTTATGCTTACTATTTTAATGTTTGATCACCATTAGAATAAATATATTGTCTTATCTTGAACTCGAGAAAAGGATAAAGAGATAGAAAGTGGAATATAAGGAGCATGATATTTCTTTGTCAAAAACTTAGATTGATTTGAATCTAGGATAGGGATATACCTAGAACCGTGCTTGGTTCAAATACGGGAAGATAGTGTAATGCTCGGCAGTTGATTCATGTCTATCCCTGCTCAATGATGTAGTCAGACTGTCAATTGTGGTAGACAGTTAGAGGTCGGAAGATCATGATCATATTATAAACCCTGTAAATCAAAAATTAGATAATTAAATAAGTTGATAAAGTGATACTAAACATGATTATTAGTTAAACCATAATCCTAGATCGATTAATTCATTGATTATGTAAAAATATGCTCTGTTCTTGCTTAATTGTTCACCAATTATTTTATTTTTATTTTTAGTTTAATTAATTTAATTCTTCTTTTAAATAGTTGCTTAAATAAATAATTAGAATTAATATAATTTGGTAAATAGTTAATTGACAAGTCCCTGTGGGTTTGACATTCAGCTCCTAAAAAGAGCCACTTTATTACTTGCACGACTACGTACACTTACGTGTGCGTTTGGACATAATTATTTTTAGAGCCGTTGCCGGGGAGTTAGAAATTAATTATTTTTCTAGTTTATATATATTTTTTATTTATATAAGTTTGTTTTTTTATTTTTTATTTTTTTATATATTTCATTTAAAAAAACATTGATAATTTTATTGATATGGATGGGTGGATAAGTGGTGGTTGGGTGATGGATATCAGTGTTAGTACTATGCAGGACCCCACTTGAATGCCGAGTGTCACAATATTTATATAAGTTTATTTTTTTATTTTTTTTTGTATATATTTCATTTAAAAAAAACATTGATAATTTTATTGATATGGATGGGTGGATAAGTGGTGGTTGGGTGATGGATATCCGTGTTAGTACTATGCAGGACCCCACTTGAATATCGAGTGTCACAATATTCAGAAGAGCGCATTGTGCACACCTATCCAATCTTTTGAATGGAATGTTCGTATTTATGTGGTGGTCATATTTTTCCTAACTCTTATCCCCCTACTCTGATCCCATATTATATTTCTTATGTTATTTGTGATATTGACATCTATAAGAAATGGGAGGATGAGGAGCAAGAATCCTACCTTATTTGCACCAGAAAACACACAAAACAGCATGCCTCAGTTCAAAGCCAAGCAGTTTCACATGCAATATCTATTACTTGAATTTATCATCTTTCTATCCCCACCTTATGAACGCAGCAAAAAGATGGATGCAAAGTTAGGGGTGAAATTCATATCCTCAAAGTGGATTGAAAAAAATGGGGAGTGACTTGAGTCATGTCACGACATTAAATTAGGAGCTTGTTGGGATGCAATCCAATTTATAGTATAACTTGTTTTTTTAAAAAATTTCTTAGTGTCATTTTTTTGTGTTGTTGTGTTTACGGATTTTGGGGAAGTCTGAATACCTGAAATTTGGAGCTAAGGTTCCTTCCTGACGAAGAATAAGTGTGGGGTGACACACTCCTCGTGATGAACATTGAATATTTGTGACACTAGCTAGGCCTAGAGGCCTCAGAGAGTTTTTCTAACCCTTGTTTTACATTTTAATTGATGCTTTGGGGACATAACATATTTTCAAGTGTGTTCAGAATTCTTCCAATGTATTTAGGATGGACTGCACTTTAGGTTTGTTTAAATATTTATGTTAATTTTTATTGTTTTTTGGGGAAAAAACAAAATTTATGCTAGGTCCACGATGCGGACTGTTCGCGGACTTCACTAGAACAGAAAAAAATTGTAAAAAAACTAATTCTTCGTCTTCACTTAGTCTGCTTTTTAAATATAAAAAAATACAAAAAGATTTTAATTTTTGTTTAATTTTAAATTAATTATTCTTTAGTAGAATCACACTTAGCATACCCTTGGTTTTTCTTTTCTGTTCTTTTCTGAGGAGGGTCCCTTTGAACCGAATTATCTTTTATTTTATTTTTAGAATTTAAATTTTCTTTTTATTTTATTTGTTTGGAGGGAAAAGAAAAGACCTTTTGATTTGGTACTTGCTATTTAGGCCTAATTTTGAGTAGCACTTTCTTGCGAATGTTTGATTGCTCATTAAATTGCAGACTATTTGACACATAGGCTCTTTGTTATAATTTTGTATATAACTTATTTTATTTTGTAGTTTGTTATGACCCTATCTATTTTAAAAGTAGAGTTGATCCATCTTGATTGAGACTTGTGCCGTGTGGTGAGAATTTGCACGTATTCCATGTTTTGCATTTTGGTCTAGAACTTGCCTTGCATGTTATTAAAGCGAAATAAAAAATATTGCTTAGCTTAGAAGATGATAATAGACTTTTTTTTGATTTATCTTATAAATATTAGTTTTTTTCAAATATTATATCACTAGTTAGCCTTTTTGAGCCTGTAGCCTTTTGTTGGTAGTCATATTTTTGACTTGACTCTTTTGTTGAATTCCTAATTTTTTGCACCTTGCTTCCTTAAGCACTTTCACGATCCGATTTCTCATGTCATAATAACGCTTACTATACAACCCACCAGTAGGCAAGCCAATCCATATCCCAAAATTGTGAATAAGAGGATGTTAGGGTAGAATACCTACCATACAACTAAAACAAAAATGAAACAACTAGAACATAACTGGATGACGAAAGCTAAACGAAATATATATAAATAAAAAGATCTTTCCCAGAACCTGAAAGTCACATGTACAGAGCTACTACAAAAAGACTATAAGTCCCAAAAGTGGACCACAGAAATAGGGTTATCTCAAAAAGCAAAAGACAGGAAAAATATATGTACGGTGGAGAAGGGTAACTCCAAAACACTATGTGCTCACCCTCACATTCGATCAAGATAGAAGCTGGCTCGAATCAATGCCGACAGCTAATACTCAGACTTGCTTCACAAAAACTGATGCAGAGTGTAGTATGAGTACCAAAACAATAGGTATTCAATAGGAATCATTGGCTGACTTAGCAACATAAGCACAAGTAAATTGAAATGCGAGAAAGTAATCACAACCAAAGACAGGGAAAGAAGTAAATGTAGGTATGTACATGAGCGTACTCAACACACAAGAGAAGGAAACTAGCAAAATCCATTGATCTCTCATAAACTCGAAGGGTAGGCTCGTGCACAAGTTTAAGGTAACAACCTGAACGGAATCCCATAAGCCTAACAGGAGCAAGGATAGTTGGAGTAGAATAAACGGATCAGAAAAAGTTCCAATAATGCAACCAATTTCACAAACTTAAACTGGACCATCTCGAAAGACTGAAACTTTAACCCAAAGCTGAGAGTAGATAAGGACTTGAACAGAAGATTCACCAGAGGATTAGGGACTCAACCCGAGTTTTGAAAGTAGCCAAGGACTTAAACCCCGATAATAGATAATCATGGATTTAAGCCACGTATAAGAGGGTTTCTTTCAATTAACAAAATAAGAAATAGGGGAGACCACGAACTTAAATCGGGTAATAGGTAATCATGGATTTGGACAACGTGTGAGAGAGACCACGCTTGAATCGGGTAATAGATAATTGAGAATTTGAATTACGTGTAAAAGAGACCACGGAATTGAACCGGATAATAGTAGCTAAGGAGTCAAATCAAAGCAAGTAAGGAGCAATGGACTTGAACTAAGGCTATATAAAGGCGGTGAGATCAAACCACGACTAAGTGAGATGGGATGGAACTAAACCAAGGCTATATAGAGCCGGTGGGCACGAACCACATCCAACTAGAATCGTTGAAAAGACTTCTAGGACCTAGGACCAAGAACCAAGTGATACAGGACCAATAAAAGAATAGGAAATTATGGAGGTAAGGTTTTGAAGATGTGTTACTGCCTAGCTAAAGCTCAGACTATCAGACTCAAGTATACTATATAAGTCTACAAGGAGCTAAGCTGTTTGAAACAACATCAAAGAAGTTTTAAGGCCCACAATACCAAAATCACGCAAGTCTATGAAAATACCATTCTAAGCCTAGTCTAAGGCCAAAAATACTTCCAAATATATACAACCCAAAAGCACAACATACACCACAAGTTAGGGGTAATCAACAATAACAGGAGTCATGCTATATCCATCCGAAACTTTCCCTAAAAATAACACCTAGATCATGAATTTTAGTAATTTAGCATGTTCGACACCCAAACCCCTCCAAGATCATACAATTCATCATACAAGTGCCTAAATATGCCTAGTGTAAAAGGAGGAAAACTGTAGCCTACCTCTAGGCCGACTATGCATGCTCTAACTCAAAGAATCAGAGCTTTTCCCTTTCGAACGACCTTCGAACGCTGCCACGCTATCAACAATAGAATCACAACTTTAATACGGTCATTATAGCAATAAAATTAAGAATTTGGAGATAGCCAATTTTGGTGTCCAAAATGGGAAATATGGGACCCGTGTATGAAATTCCATAATTGACCCAAAAGTAGGTCCTATACGCTACCCCAAGCTAGTGTTCTAAAAAGGAACACAATTCATACACTAGAATCATCTACAACCACGCATGCAACAAAATCCCACATTTCAAGCTAAAAGAAAAAACTATGACAACATCTATAAACAATAATTTATCAAAAACAAAGTTCCCACAACCCAAACCAAGTATACTACGATGTTTCTTGTGGAAAAACACATAATTTAGCCTCAAGAATCATTGAAAATGGAGATAAAATGACCAAGAAATAATCCCCTAAAATTCATCAAAAATCCAACTCAAAAATGATAAAGGCAGAAGCTAGATTACCAAATTTACCTCACACGAAGCCCCTAATACACTCCCCAAGCTCACCAACGGGTTTTCCTTGAAATTCTTTTGAAGTTCGACATTTGAATTGCCAAGATTGATAAAGAAACAAGAGAGAAACTTGAGTTCTAAAAACTTGGAAATGGCTGATTCCCATTTTCTAGTCTTAATTAAAAGTCCAGGTAATTACTCATCACGATCACGTGGACACGCATCGCGATCGCGACCAGCTCCCAACAAGACCAACGCGATCGCGAGGGTCAGGTCTCATGATCGTGAAGACAAATTGGGTCAACCCCAGTCATTTTTTCATCGCGATCGCGGTGGATCCATCGCGAACACGAGGAGGAAAGCCACCTACACCAGTACTGCTACAATATGGAATTTTTTGGAATTTTTCAAGTCTCCGACGGGGTGCTCAAAATTTGTTCAGAATCCCGTGTGTTCAAATGAGATATGCTACCCCACAAAATTTGAAGTTCTAAACTCAATGGCAAAGTTGAAATTTCTATACGAAGTTATTATGACTAAAAATGGATCCCACACCCAAGTGCCATTTTGAGTTTTATTTCATAACGGGACTTGGGATTAGACCAGAAGCCTTAGAAAGAAAAATGAGGATTGTTCTAGAATAAACTTGACATTCCAAAACTAATCGCGCTGTCAAAATTTTCATCCGAGTATGTTTTCCAATAATATTTACCTAAGTCAACCCTAGGCCAATTTTCAACGGCAAAAGTACCAAATAGCCCTAAACTCGTACCGATTACCTCGGTACTCATGCCGACCATGCTACTAGCCTAATTCAACCATTTTGGAGCTGATGGAACCATCAAAATTCCATTCTGAGGTCATTTTCCTGAAGTTATGACCAAAGTCAACTTTTCAAGTTATAAAAGCTCCAAAATAGGGAAACGGGCCTAAAACCCAAATAAAGGACTAGACGACTAAAAAGTCAGTGCCAACAAGTCATAAATGACTTGGGGTCACTACAGAAATACTTTAATGATAAAATAAATAGTTTATTTATAAAATGACCTGGAGGGTCATTACAAGCACTATAGCATAGGCTTATTATAGCTGTTAAATTGGAAAAAAAGGGATGGTTAGGTATAAAAGGTAATCAATGATAGTGAAAAAGTGATGAAAGAACCCTCTTTGAAAGAATGTGACATGAAAAAAAGGGAAAAAATTTATTTGAAAACAAATGATTGAAGCATTCTTAATTAGATAAAATTACTACTGAAATAATTATTGAATTGAGGGCCAAAAATAAAGATAAGAAAATAATGGGTAATAAAGTCTTAAAAGTGAAAAAGTGCTTAGGGAAGTGTAAGTCACCATTATATAGTTTTCGTACTAGTCATCTAGCCTAAATTATAACCCGTTAAAGTCCTATTTAATTCTATTCAAGCATGCTTAATTAGTGGAGATGTACATAATGAGCAAGCATATGATTCTTTGTGCATACATGTGAATTCTTTTGTGAGTGCGTGAGTTGTTCTTTGATACTAAGTCCTTAAATTATGTTCAATCCTAAATTGAGTGTGTGGTATATTTCTTTTTGTGAGGGCACTTGTTTTATGATAGATAGGTGATTTACTTAAATTTCTTCGATGAAGTAGGTGAGCAAGCTTAAATTTAATGAGTTAGATTCCTTCATTGAGATAAGGAGGTTAGAAGTTTGTGGTTTTATTGTATATCTTGCATGATGGTCAGGAAGTGTACTTGATGTTTTCAAATTTTTGTGTGGCTTAATTATTTGTATAAACCAAAGTGGTGGCATTCCTAATTTAATTTTTTTTATGAGCTCTAAAAGTTTCTTGAGGATGAGCAAAAATTTAAGTGTGGGGTAGTGATATGAGGCCAAAAATATATATATTTTAGTCATTATTTACCTTACATTTAGTATTTTTATTTATCATTTTTTAGCACAAATTTTATGGATTATGCTAAATTATGTATTTTATTTGTAGGATGAAGCTGATGTAAAAATGAAGAAATTTGGAGCTAAAACGAATTACAGATAAAATATTAAAGAAGGAAATCAAGCAGACAGCTTAATGGAAGGATTTTTATTTTTTTTTAACAAAATTTTTGTTGTCCGATTAGGCCATTTTATTTCTCAATGTAAAGAATCCAAAATTTCAGTCCAACCTATCTATCCCTCTATCTATAATTAGGAAACTTTCCCTAAACTCATCCGCCTCTTCCTCAGTTTCCCTTTTCATCTCTTTCTTGACCTTCCACCACTTCCTCCTTTGGGTTTGTTTCCATTTGGCTCCTCTCTTTTTTCTTCTTTTTATGTGGCTCTCACAAGAGTATTCACTACTAAAAGGTATTTTGTGTCCTCTATCTCTTTCATTTTCTTTCTCTATCTCTTAAGCTCAACTCTTTTTTGATTAGGAGGTAATATGTTGTCCACTAGTGCATGGTTGTAGTCGTTCGTAGTTCGCAGTTCAATCCAAGGTTTCTTTCTATCCTTCTTGTCTTCTTCCTTCCTTCTATTTTGAACTGACCAACTTAATTTTGTTCAGCTAGTATTGTGCTTGTTGTACATTTCCACCTTGGTTCCAAGCTAACCTACATGCCTGAAAGATAAAGATGACATTGTACCCCTCACCTTTTGGTGAAAGTTTTTGTGTGCTAATGTAGATTAGCAAAAACTTTATTAAAGAAGATGCAATGACCCCCATATGGAGGCACTCTTTTGTAAATGTGTCTGCTGTTAATCTCCTCCCTCTTTATTTTTATACTTTTCAATTTGAACTTGCATGATGCTTAATCTGTTTAGTCTTTATTCTGATGGTAGAAATTTGTTCTTTGTCAATATTACTGATGCGTTTTCCCATTGTTGGTAGATCTGCAAAGCTCCCAAATTCCTATATTTATATTGGATTGATAGCTAGGTTTGCTAGGTAGTCAGCCATTTGGTTGCCTTCCCTGAATGTGTGGTTTATGGTAACTTCTTGGTGTTGCACTTTTCTGATGATATCTTCCAGTATCTCTACCATATCCCAAGGTATCATCCATGTTCTTAAGATCACTTTCTTTAGGCTGAAGGAATCCGTTTCTATTACTAATTTTTGATATACTTTCATAGCACTCACAATTAAAGATGTTTATATTGCCTTTGCCTCTGCTTCAATTTTTTTAGCAATCCAAATTTCTTTAGCTTGTGCATAAATTAGATCCCCTTGTCTATCCCTGATGTAGAAACCATATGCACTTTCCCTCGAATTTTCTTTACTAGCTCCATCAATGTTGTATTTCAATTGGCCTTCATCTAAGAACTTTCACTAAACAATGTAATAATATATCCTATGTTTGTGATTACCTAGTATCTTCACAATGTCAGGCCATGATTTTCCAATTGAAATTCCAGGGAATCTTACCATAATCAACATTTGAATGTTCTTTATCACCTATTGAACTAAGACTTCGAAAGTGTTTTGACCTCCATGCTTTATATGATTTCTTCTTTTCCGTAGACTCCATAGTATCAAAACAGGAATTGCTTTGTATAATTTTGAACTTTAGTAGGTGCATCATCATACCACCACCTATTTATCATCTGCATAAGATTCCTTCTATCAACTTTCAAACCTACACATGAAGAAAAGAACTTACATAGCTTTTGGGCTATGGAAGATGTTTGAAATAAATGTGCCATATTTTCCATTTGTTTCCTCTCACAACACCAACATCTGGGAACTATTAATTATCATTCTTTTCAAATTATCATCAATGACAATTCTTCCTTTCCAAGCCCTCCAAGAGAAAAAATTAATTTTGAATGGTAACCCTTTCCTCCAAATCATCTCATACTTCTCATACTTCACCTTTTTCTTCCTCATCAATTTTCAAGCTGATTTAACTGAGTAAGATCCACAGAGCTGCCCATCCACCAAGGCCTATCTTGAGAGCCAGAGCTTAATTTTGCAGATATAGTACTCATAATATGATCTCTCATCTCCTCAGAGATATATGAGAGTAATTTATCCATGTCCCATTGATCTTCCACTATAAATTTTTTACCTCTATCTCCTCTTTTCCTATTTTGTCTTCTTCAATATAATACAGAGCCCCTTTCTTAGTCCAGTTATTAAACCAGAAGCCTACATCTCCAGCTTTATTTGCCACCAAATATTATGCTTTACTTCTTTCCTGATTTTGATCATTTTCCTCCACAAATGAGATACACATTAGCCCTGAGCCATGATAGGATGCTGGTTTTTGCAGTACTTGTTCTACATAAACTCAATCCATACAGAATTTGTAGAGGTTCTGAAGTTCCACCAAAATTTTTAAAACTAGGCATTTGAGACATCATGTAATGATCTAAAACCTATGCCACCCTATGATTTTGGTAAACACAGGGTAGCCCAAGCAATCCAATGCTTTTCTTTAACTCCTTCTACATGTCCCTAGAAAAACTTTACAAGAATTCTATTACCCCTTTAGGAGGATTCATGGATGACATAAGATATACAAGCATTGATATCAAAACATGAGCTATCAATATATACCTTCCTCCATAAGTCTGCATGTTGTTTTACCATCCCATTACTTGTTTTTCCACTTTCTTTGTTAAGTCTTCAAAATATACCTTCTTTTTCCACTCATAGAAAATAAGGCATCCCATATAGGTAAAAGGGAAAGTACCTTGTGATTGTTGACACCCAATTTTGACCACTCACAACTACTTTTCGAATTGCTATTTTAATAAATAGACAATTTTCAAAATTATTTCTTTATTAAATAAATAATTCATGTTTAATTTTACCCAATAAAACATATATTTTACGTTAGTTATTTATAATATTTTTTGCTATTTATTAATATTATAACTATTATCTTTACTATTTTTATTTTTAATAACGAGCCTCATATGTTCGAATATTTTACGTGTCTACTTAGCATATATTATGTACGTGTGTATATTTTACTTATTATATTGCATATCTATTTTAATACATTTTATACACGTGCATTAAAATTATTATTTAATAAAGTTTATTATATATTTTTATATTAATTACGCACACATTTTAGTATATACATATGTATGTTATATATATATACTACTACTTAAATAAAATTTATGCTATATTATGATTATTAATTAGATAGAAATCTATTCAATTCTTCTCTATTTTTATTCTAAGTATAGTCTTTTCCCTAAATTAAATTCATATATAACCCATTTTGTTTTTTAATCTTGAACCCACCTTTTAATCATATCCATCCATTCCATTTTTATCAAATGTCAAGATCTAATCCCAACCGTTCATCAATTTTGATGAACGGCTGAGATCACACTTTCTATTTCTAATTACAAGAAGACCCAAAACCCTAAAGAGAGGGGTGGGCATCTTCTCAGGAAAAGAAAAAAAAAAGAAAAAAAAAAGAAAGAGAGAATCCGCCGCCTCCTCCATTTTTGGCTCTCCCATCGTTGTCTCCGCCTTCGCCGGAGAAACCAACACACTGCCGCACCCTCCACCCTCACTCTTTCTCTCACGCTTCTCCTCTCTCTCCCTCGACACCCTCACGCAGCAGCCATAAGCTGCAAGCAGCCATGGCTGCGTTTTCTTTTCTCAGCCAGCTGCTCCGCGCCTTCACCACGCAGCCACCTCCAACTCGACAGCAACACCGCGCAGCAGCGCCAAGGCCAGTGACTCCGTGGTCACACCAAGGCTAAGGGTCAAGCCATTTGTTTCTTCAAAGACGGATCGTCACAGATCCGTCCGGGTATGCTCATTTCAATCTCTAAATTTACTATGTCAAATCTTGTTATTTGTTAATTGATTATGAGATTCTACTGTTGGTTGATGTTATTGAAATTTTGTCTAATATTTGGCCATCCATTTCTTTGTAAATTGTGTATTGTTGTACATTTGTTCAACTCTATATTTTCTCCAAAAAATCACTAAATTCGGGACTCATAGATGTGCTTCATTCATTATATGTTTATGTGTGGAAATTCTGATGTCTTTCGCTGTTGTCACATTCTTATACTCAAATCCTGTTCTAGCTAATTCATTCAAATATGTTAGTTTGTGTGTTAGTTCGTGTGTTAGCTCAATTAAAAATCCTTGTTCAAATTTTCAAATTGTGTAAAAAAGGGTGAATACTTTGTTTAATTGATATCTAATTACGCCTTAGTTGATTTCCATTGTCTCGTTGAATTAGAACGATTACGAATTTTGATGAATTTTGGTAAGACTGCTCTATGCTAAATATGTGAATTATCGATATTCTTAACAAGCCTTGACCACTGCAGTTTGCTCAGATCCCCTCTCTATAGCACCCTATGAAAATTACTAATTTATCTCTTCCCTTATTTAAATTCAAAATTAGTTTCTCACCTGATAACTCTCTCATCTCAATGAGAGGATAATTTAGTTTGTTGATTTTGGTAGCATTGATTTGGTTATGCATAGGGGATTGTTTAATTAAATTCGCCTCATATGCCTTTGTTTGAATTTATCAGTTCAACTGTTATTAATAATAGTTAATATTATTTTAGTTAATTTCAATAAAAAGATTGCTAGCATGAAAAGTGGAAGTGTTATATGAGGATCACTGCATATGTTCACATGCTTAGATTGCATTAAACTAATAAATTGTTGGATGTCGTTTTCGATATTGTTTGTCCTTGTGCCTTATTTCATTTTCAAATTGATGCACGCTTGTCCCCTCCCCATCCCCCTATATATAATAATAATAATAATAATTAATTGCATGCCCATTTCGTACTATTCTATTAATTTGTCCACTCCATATTATTTAATTAATTTGTCCATTCCGTATTATTTTATTAATTTGTTAATTTCGCATTATTTTATTAGTTTTTCCATTCCGCATTACTTTAATGATCCACCACTCCTTTATAATCTAAGTACTCAAGAAAAGAGAAGAGGGACCAGAGTAGGGAGAGAGCTAAGAAAGAAAGAAAAATATTTCTTACTTGATAGTTTAAAATCTCAAACCGAAAAAAAAAAGAAGGGAGTTTCTTGCCTACTTTAACACTCCACTTCTAGTATTTTGCATTGGATTTTCAGATTCCTATTTACTGATTCCTCTAACTAAAGTATCCAGGTTAGTTTTAATTTTTCTTATTTGTTTGGTTTATTGTTTTACCTTGTTTGTTTGTCTTGTTGAGATATAATTATCATTACGATGTACCCCTATGTTATTCGTATACTACTTTGTATCTTCTTCATAGTTTAGCAGGATTGGAACTTCAAAGTTTGAGACGCTAAGAGTTCGCTTGAGTCGGAGAAGCTACTACATTTTACATCTTTGTCTATTCATATTGTTTTTATTTATTTATTTACTTTTGTCTAAAAATGTAATAGTTTGTAAATATTACATAATGAAATTACTTGGGGAACTATTTAAGAGGGGGAGGGATTTATGTGCTACGTGTTTTATTATCCGTATCTACTTGTTAGATTTGTTGATAAAATGGTTGTCTATCTATCTCACCTTAAGCATGTTAGGCTAACTAATTAACCATCAATATATGTGTCAAAGTATTTGAATTTAGTTTTTTTTTAAATATCCGTAGTCATTTCAATATGTTTGTATATATTTAATTTTGACTTCTTGGAACATCTTCGTAATATAGATTTAATAAGTTGCATTTGCCTTAGTGAATTTAAACTGTCATAATGTTATGAAATGCTTGTTCAAGGATTAAATTTGTATTATAATTTGTCTTTTAGATATCATATCTGTAGGTGTCTATTGATTAATTTTCAGCATGTAAACTTACGTAGCTACCATGTTCATCTTAAATGATAAAATATTACTTTTATCATGCCTATAGGAACTATATAAATTCCAGCAAGTTAAATATTTGGTATCATATTCAAAGACCTTATTAATATTTTCAGCATGTTATCCGGTAATAATGAATGCTTTTATGATATTATTTTAATGTAGAAAATCATGCCTACAAAATTTACCAAGTCTTGATCCAATTATTCTATTTAGAAATCATGCCCATAGGACTCTATAAATATTTCTCATTATGTCAGGTGCTTAAATATTATAGATCCTTGTCAATTTATTCCTAGCATGCTAATTAAGTTGATATCATATCTATGGGCTTCTGTGAGTATCTCTTATCATAATGTTATATCCAAAAATCATGTCTATAAGATTCTAATATATATTTGTTACATTATTCTATTTTTGAAACCATGCCTACAATTTTAATTAATTTTTTTGCATATTATGTTACATAGAAATAATGAATATAGTATTTATTTAATAATTTTCAGCTTTTAAAGCTCATGAGTAGAAATCATATATGTGGGATTTTAGTAATTATTTTATCATGTCATTTTATATTAAATCCATATGTATAAATATCTTAATAAATTTTCAGCATATCATTTCATTTATGAACCATGCATATAGTATATTTTTAAATTTTCAGCATGTAATAAAGTATAAATCTTGTTTCTATAATCTTTAATTAATAAATTAAAATGGTCAACAATGTCTTTCTTTTATCACAAGTATGCTAATAATTCAGATTGCTCTTATATGTTTAATTAATTAAGCCTTGTTTCTGTGTCATCTTGGTTTGGCATTTACACACATTTAATATTTGCCTTGACCCTCACTATTTATCTGTGTTTTCAAGCATGTTAATTAATTAATATAGAGGCTTATTTGAGATTTTATGTGCTAAGTGACGTCTTATTTGTTTTCGTTTGATGATGTGTCTAATTAAGAAACTTATATTTTCTTTAGTCAACACCTATCCTAATAGTACGTTCAAAGCCTCTTGGATATTAAGTTGGGACGCTAGACACCTTTTAAGATGCTAGTTGTTTTTAATATTTCTTTTAGTTCGCTTTAGGATTAAATTAACAAACAAATTTAGGAGGGGTAGGGCTAGATAGGCCCTTCGGAAATGATGGAAATCGACCCGAGCAAAAAACGATAAAATATTATATTTTTGTCTTCCGACTAATAAGTCGGCGCTGATCCGACGAAATATAAATACATGAATATTTTATCTTGCTTATGTATTTTGCTTGGTATATGTTTCGGGTAGTTTGATGTTTAAAATTTAAATGTTTTCTTTTAGGTATCACTAATTTCTACTGTCTTTACTAAGATTATAATATTTATTTATCATGTTTTAGTTCTAACATTAACTGTTTAGTTTAACTTAATTAAATCCCTTAAAGAGAAGCCATTTTTTTTATGATCGATTCTTTTATTTAAATAATTTATTTAAATTATTTCTTTGTTATTTAGTCATTTTCATACTTATTCCATTATTCTTGTAAATCATCTCGAATGTTTTAAACTTTATATTTTTCTCAAAATTGTTTAATATTTTGATTATTGTTAAAACACATTTTTTTCTCAAAGTTAGTCAAATAATTTTCAAATCATCGGACAACCGCATGTTAGCGACTATTTTAAATGCTAAAACCTTCTTAAAATAGTAATATGAACCTCGTACCCTTTTCTCTAAATTTTTTAAGATTTAAATCTGTTAGGGTCTTTCAAATTAAGTTTTCTTAATTTCTTTAAAAAATTAAGTGGCGACTCCTCTTTTACTAAAATTGATTTTTTCTTATAAAGATGAAATTAATTTTACACTTTGTCCATTTTTTGACATAACAGTGATATTCCTGTGATTCTTTTGATTCTACTGTATTCAACAGTAGGAACTTTATCATGAAGATACACATAGATTTTGGAAAGATTAATGAGCTGATCTAACATAAATTCATATTTCCTCAATAAATTCATCATCCTCTTCATAAACCTCTTGAGCAAAATAATATTCTATCATCAGCATAGGATAGATGATTGATCTTTTTACTCCATTTTGGTATCCCAAGCCTTCTAAAATTAGAGTCTTCATTTAGCTTATCTAGACTTCTTGCTAAAACTCCTACACTAATAATGAAGAGGGTAGGGGATATGAGATTCCCTAATTTCGGCCCTCTTAAAGACTCAAAGAAGCCAGATGACTGTCCATTAACTAGTATTGAATACCAGTTATTTGAAATTAGTCTCCATACCATATCAATCACTCTTTCATCAAATCCAAAGCTTCTCATTACTTTTTTCAAGAAAATCCAAGATACTCTATCATAAGCTTTAATCATATCTAGCTTCACAATCACATTATGAAAATCATTTATTTTGTTGATGTCCCTGACTATCTCCTGAGCTAGTAAGACATTCTCCGCAATATTTCTGTCCTTCATGAAGCCCGACTGATTCTTGGAAAAAATACCAGGTAAAACTGGTACAATTCTTTCATGCAATACTTTTGACAAAATCTTATTAGCAAAGGAGCTAAGAATGATGTGTCTTATATTTGAAAACTTGTTAATTTTCTTATTTTTTGGAATTAGAACTACATTTGTGTGAGAGACATACTTCAAAATTTCACTACCACAAAAAATGCGATCACCATTTTTCAAATATCTTCTTTTATGATTTCCCAGCAAGATTGAAAAAATTCCCCTAAAAATCATCTGGTCCACATGAACTATCTTTACTCAAGCTGAAAACAACTTCTTTCACCTCTTACTACATGGGTGGCCTTTTTATATCTGTGTTTTGTTCTAAAGTTATGATTCTAGGAATAATTTCTATCAAAGAATAATCTTCTGTTCTCTGGCTTTCTTTAAACTGCTCCTTAAAAATATTTACTGCCTCTTCTCCAATATTCTGAGTGGTACAAATTGTGTCACCTTGCTCTGTTTGAATCTCTTATATTATCAATTTTGTCGTTTTGCCTTTCACATAAGAATGAAAAAACTCTGTATTTCCATCCCCTTCTTTAAACCATTGCATCCCAGCCTTTTGCTTTTAATATTCCTCCTCTATTTGATAATATCTACTTAAAGAATCCTCAACTTTTGCTAATTCTTCCTTATTGTTCTCTATTGGATTTACCCCCATCTATTGTTCCTTCATTCTTGTAATATCTTCCAGAATAGAAACTTTCTCAAAAATATTCCCATTGGCTTCCTTGCTCCAAGTGGATAGTGCCCTTTTAAAGTTCTTCATTTTTTGTTGAACTGCATAAAAAGGACTTCCTGTCACATTCATTGACCACAGATGTTGTACCATCTCCTTAAACTTCTTATGTTTTATCCAAAAATTTAAAAATCTAAAAATCTTTACAATTTCCTCATGATCACTCCTGCACATTACATGCAACAGAGCATGGTCTAACCCTTTTTCCAATCAAATGATGGAATTCACTAATAGAAAATTCTTGCGTAAATTCTTGATTACCAAATACCCTGTCCAAACTTTTGAAAATGCATTTCCCTTCTATTCTTACATTCCACCATATGTATAGATTCCCCTTGAAGCTAATTTCTGACAAGCTACATGAATTGACACGTTGTGCAAAATCAATAGTTTTATGTTTAGTAACTAGTAGACTTCCCCATTTTTTGACTTATCAAGAATAGAATTAAACCCCCTCCCCCACATGATCCATGAAGTGTTGATATCCTCAATTATATATTCCAGATCTCCCATAATTCGAATATTTTCAAAGCACTACATATGGCATATACTGCTGAGATGAAAAAATCTCTCTACAATCTTCCATGTCTGAATTTGACTGATATTTTCTAATACATATCACTAATGACTTTCGCCTCCCAATCAACATTCTAGAATATCCAAATCTTTGATGAATAAGCCATTGCTTTCTCCATCCCAGTCTTCTCCTGTATTTATCTAAATTTGAGGCCCTTAGAAAGGCTCCATTAGGGCTATGTAAATAATGATGTCTCCTATGAAGATATATAAGACGCTCAAAAGAATCTTTGAGTGTTTACAGACCTTATATTCTAAAAACAATTATTTCAACCATTTCAAAGGTGAGGATCTTACTGAACCACTCATTATACTAATCTGACTTGTCTTTACTTTTGTTGCCTTCCCTTTATTTGTTGAGTTCTTCAATTCCTTTGTATGCCTTGGTGATAAATCACCTTTAGATCATACCTGCTAAACTGAGATTGATTAGTCATCTTCTTTCTCTTCCATTCTGTCACGCCCTGATAGGGTACCCTAGGCATGACCGACACTTGAAGACCATTGCTGGTTTTCAAGTGAACTACTTGATCAAATCACACATTGCTGGTTTTCAAGTGAACTACTTGATCAAATCACATATTCATTCATTCAACGGAATAATTAAAATAACAAAAAAATAGGACGATCAAGTAGGCTAACTAAATCAACAACTCAATAAAGAATAACATATTTAAATCAAATCTCAACTCAACTCCATATCAAATAATAGTTTTGAAAACCAAAACAATAACTCAATACTACATCTATCTGTCTATGAAGCATTTGTCACTATCTAGAAGGAGGCAATGACAAGTATAGGGCTACCAAAAAGGAAAATCTCAAAAGTAAAATGAAATAATATGATTCCTTTTATCAAGGAGGTCTCACCACTATCAGGAAAGGAAAATAGATCTTCAACGAATAGTCTGTTGATGTTATCTTGCACCTCTATCTGCATCATAAAATGATGTAGTCCAAAAGGCATCAGAACATGGGATGTATGAATATGTACAATAACTAATAAGAGAAACTATCAAAAATACTCATCTCAATAAACTCAAAGGCTCAACTCAAAAGATATGCAAATTATAATTTAGGAATTTTTTTCAAATCGACTCAATCATCTACAATCTCAATCAAACAATTCTATCATGCATGATCATATCCTATTTGGGAGTTTCTCTAATTAATAACCATCACCTATGAGCCGGTGATGTATAACGGAGAGGTGTCGTTGCCACACCGATTCGATACTATGCGAGGATAAGGGAAGAATCACTACCATTGGATCCACAATCAATAAAAGTCTATTATTTTAGGACTTAAGAGGTTTAAACCTCCATCCTACACTGGCTACATAGTTTATGGAATTCGAATAGTAACTATACTCTTACCTAATTTGGTGCTCAATACTCCTCCCAAGACTAAATATGCTCATTAGTCAAATCAATCAATTTATGCAAGTCATTCCATCTAGCAACATTTGACTCTAATCAACTCAATCCCATCTCAATCATTAATGCTTTCATTTTAGATATGCTTTCAACTCAATCATACATTCTCATCATTCTTCCTCAAAACTATCATTTATGCTAAAGAGGTATTCATGTTTCAAAGTAGTAAAACGTTTAAAGACATCAAACTTGACTCAAGCTTAATTTATCCTATTTCAAGACATTCACAATCATGATTTCAAACCCAACCAAGGCAGTAAATATTAAATGCAACTCCATTAGGGTTTATGTAAATGTAGACATGAACACATACCTCAAATACTCAATTCAGTGAAACTATCAAGACATGATCAATTAGATATATGTAAGGACTTCATGGAATTTAACACAAGAAACTCAAATCGTAGAAACATTCAAAACTCTAATTGAGACTCAAAGATGATATAGGTAATGGAAAGAACTTAGTCCAATGTTCTGATAGCCTAACATGCTTGGAAAATTGAAATACAATCAAACTTGAAGACCTCGCTTGAAAACCTTGAACCCTAGCTCTTTCTCCTCTCCAATCCTTGCTCTCTAATAATTCTAAGTGTTAATGAGAGTTCATGCGTATAGGGTGCTGATAAAGGACTCAAATAGTCCCAAAACATCAGGGTTTTGGTTTGGGATGGGTGGAAAGAGACCAAACTACCCTTCAGTAAAACTGATCTTGATCTGAGGGCTTAGAAAGGACTCATAAAAACTTTTATGGATCATAGAAGACCAGTCGTGGAACTGGATAGGTCATAAAAACTCCTCACTGGAAACTTCTAAATTTCTGAAAACCTGAGTCTCTGAATCTTTTCTATGAGTCCTTTCTATGACTCGTAGCCTCTTGGACAATCTTTTCTATATTACTGATGCGTTTTCCCATTGTTGGTAGATCTGCAAAGCTCCCAAATTCCTATATTTATATTGGATTGATAGCTAGGTTTGCTAGGTAGTCAGCCATTTGGTTGCCTTCCCTGAATGTGTGGTTTATGGTAACTTCTTGGTGTTGCACTTTTCTGATGATATCTTCCAGTATCTCTACCATATCCCAAGGTATCATCCATGTTCTTAAGATCACTTTCTTTAGGCTGAAGGAATCCGTTTCTATTACTAATTTTTGATATACTTTCATAGCACTCACAATTAAAGATGTTTATATTGCCTTTGCCTCTGCTTCAATTTTTTTAGCAATCCAAATTTCTTTAGCTTGTGCATAAATTAGATCCCCTTGTCTATCCCTGATGTAGAAACCATATGCACTTTCCCTCGAATTTTCTTTACTAGCTCCATCAATGTTGTATTTCAATTGGCCTTCATCTAAGAACTTTCACTAAACAATGTAATAATATATCCTATGTTTGTGATTACCTAGTATCTTCACAATGTCAGGCCATGATTTTCCAATTGAAATTCCAGGGAATCTTACCATAATCAACATTTGAATGTTCTTTATCACCTATTGAACTAAGACTTCGAAAGTGTTTTGACCTCCATGCTTTATATGATTTCTTCTTTTCCGTAGACTCCATAGTATCAAAACAGGAATTGCTTTGTATAATTTTGAACTTTAGTAGGTGCATCATCATACCACCACCTATTTATCATCTGCATAAGATTCCTTCTATCAACTTTCAAACCTACACATGAAGAAAAGAACTTACATAGCTTTTGGGCTATGGAAGATGTTTGAAATAAATGTGCCATATTTTCCATTTGTTTCCTCTCACAACACCAACATCTGGGAACTATTAATTATCATTCTTTTCAAATTATCATCAATGACAATTCTTCCTTTCCAAGCCCTCCAAGAGAAAAAATTAATTTTGAATGGTAACCCTTTCCTCCAAATCATCTCATACTTCTCATACTTCACCTTTTTCTTCCTCATCAATTTCCAAGCTGATTTAACTGAGTAAGATCCACAGAGCTGCCCATCCACCAAGGCCTATCTTGAGAGCCAGAGCTTAATTTTGCAGATATAGTACTCATAATATGATCTCTCATCTCCTCAGAGATATATGAGAGTAATTTATTCATGTCCCATTGATCTTCCACTATAAATTTTTTACCTCTATCTCCTCTTTTCCTATTTTGTCTTCTTCAATATAATACAGAGCCCCTTTCTTAGTCCAGTTATTAAACCAGAAGCCTACATCTCCAGCTTTATTTGCCACCAAATATTATGCTTTACTTCTTTCCTGATTTTGATCATTTTCCTCCACAAATGAGATACACATTAGCCCTGAGCCATGATAGGATGCTGGTTTTTGCAGTACTTGTTCTACATAAACTCAATCCATACAGAATTTGTAGAGGTTCTGAAGTTCCACCAAAATTTTTAAAACTAGGCATTTGAGACATCATGTAATGATCTAAAACCTATGCCACCCTATGATTTTGGTAAACACAGGGTAGCCCAAGCAATCCAATGCTTTTCTTTAACTCCTTCTACATGTCCCTAGAAAAACTTTACAAGAATTCTATTACCCCTTTAGGAGGATTCATGGATGACATAAGATATACAAGCATTGATATCAAAACATGAGCTATCAATATATACCTTCCTCCATAAGTCTGCATGTTGTTTTACCATCCCATTACTTGTTTTTCCACTTTCTTTGTTAAGTCTTCAAAATATACCTTCTTTTTCCACTCATAGAAAATAAGGCATCCCATATAGGTAAAAGGGAAAGTACCTTGTGATTGTTGACACCCAATTTTGACCACTCACAACTACTTTTCGAATTGCTATTTTAATAAATAGACAATTTTCAAAATTATTTCTTTATTAAATAAATAATTCATGTTTAATTTTACCCAATAAAACATATATTTTACGTTAGTTATTTATAATATTTTTTGCTATTTATTAATATTATAACTATTATCTTTACTATTTTTATTTTTAATAACGAGCCTCATATGTTCGAATATTTTACGTGTCTACTTAGCATATATTATGTACGTGTGTATATTTTACTTATTATATTGCATATCTATTTTAATACATTTTATACACGTGCATTAAAATTATTATTTAATAAAGTTTATTATATATTTTTATATTAATTACGCACACATTTTAGTATATACATATGTATGTTATATATATATACTACTACTTAAATAAAATTTATGCTATATTATGATTATTAATTAGATAGAAATCTATTCAATTCTTCTCTATTTTTATTCTAAGTATAGTCTTTTCCCTAAATTAAATTCATATATAACCCATTTTGTTTTTTAATCTTGAACCCACCTTTTAATCATATCCATCCATTCCATTTTTATCAAATGTCAAGATCTAATCCCAACCGTTCATCAATTTTGATGAACGGCTGAGATCACACTTTCTATTTCTAATTACAAGAAGACCCAAAACCCTAAAGAGAGGGGTGGGCATCTTCTCAGGAAAAGAAAAAAAAAAGAAAAAAAAAAGAAAGAGAGAATCCGCCGCCTCCTCCATTTTTGGCTCTCCCATCGTTGTCTCCGCCTTCGCCGGAGAAACCAACACACTGCCGCACCCTCCACCCTCACTCTTTCTCTCACGCTTCTCCTCTCTCTCCCTCGACACCCTCACGCAGCAGCCATAAGCTGCAAGCAGCCATGGCTGCGTTTTCTTTTCTCAGCCAGCTGCTCCGCGCCTTCACCACGCAGCCACCTCCAACTCGACAGCAACACCGCGCAGCAGCGCCAAGGCCAGTGACTCCGTGGTCACACCAAGGCTAAGGGTCAAGCCATTTGTTTCTTCAAAGACGGATCGTCACAGATCCGTCCGGGTATGCTCATTTCAATCTCTAAATTTACTATGTCAAATCTTGTTATTTGTTAATTGATTATGAGATTCTACTGTTGGTTGATGTTATTGAAATTTTGTCTAATATTTGGCCATCCATTTCTTTGTAAATTGTGTATTGTTGTACATTTGTTCAACTCTATATTTTCTCCAAAAAATCACTAAATTCGGGACTCATAGATGTGCTTCATTCATTATATGTTTATGTGTGGAAATTCTGATGTCTTTCGCTGTTGTCACATTCTTATACTCAAATCCTGTTCTAGCTAATTCATTCAAATATGTTAGTTTGTGTGTTAGTTCGTGTGTTAGCTCAATTAAAAATCCTTGTTCAAATTTTCAAATTGTGTAAAAAAGGGTGAATACTTTGTTTAATTGATATCTAATTACGCCTTAGTTGATTTCCATTGTCTCGTTGAATTAGAACGATTACGAATTTTGATGAATTTTGGTAAGACTGCTCTATGCTAAATATGTGAATTATCGATATTCTTAACAAGCCTTGACCACTGCAGTTTGCTCAGATCCCCTCTCTATAGCACCCTATGAAAATTACTAATTTATCTCTTCCCTTATTTAAATTCAAAATTAGTTTCTCACCTGATAACTCTCTCATCTCAATGAGAGGATAATTTAGTTTGTTGATTTTGGTAGCATTGATTTGGTTATGCATAGGGGATTGTTTAATTAAATTCGCCTCATATGCCTTTGTTTGAATTTATCAGTTCAACTGTTATTAATAATAGTTAATATTATTTTAGTTAATTTCAATAAAAAGATTGCTAGCATGAAAAGTGGAAGTGTTATATGAGGATCACTGCATATGTTCACATGCTTAGATTGCATTAAACTAATAAATTGTTGGATGTCGTTTTCGATATTGTTTGTCCTTGTGCCTTATTTCATTTTCAAATTGATGCACGCTTGTCCCCTCCCCATCCCCCTATATATAATAATAATAATAATAATTAATTGCATGCCCATTTCGTACTATTCTATTAATTTGTCCACTCCATATTATTTAATTAATTTGTCCATTCCGTATTATTTTATTAATTTGTTAATTTCGCATTATTTTATTAGTTTTTCCATTCCGCATTACTTTAATGATCCACCACTCCTTTATAATCTAAGTACTCAAGAAAAGAGAAGAGGGACCAGAGTAGGGAGAGAGCTAAGAAAGAAAGAAAAATATTTCTTACTTGATAGTTTAAAATCTCAAACCGAAAAAAAAAAGAAGGGAGTTTCTTGCCTACTTTAACACTCCACTTCTAGTATTTTGCATTGGATTTTCAGATTCCTATTTACTGATTCCTCTAACTAAAGTATCCAGGTTAGTTTTAATTTTTCTTATTTGTTTGGTTTATTGTTTTACCTTGTTTGTTTGTCTTGTTGAGATATAATTATCATTACGATGTACCCCTATGTTATTCGTATACTACTTTGTATCTTCTTCATAGTTTAGCAGGATTGGAACTTCAAAGTTTGAGACGCTAAGAGTTCGCTTGAGTCGGAGAAGCTACTACATTTTACATCTTTGTCTATTCATATTGTTTTTATTTATTTATTTACTTTTGTCTAAAAATGTAATAGTTTGTAAATATTACATAATGAAATTACTTGGGGAACTATTTAAGAGGGGGAGGGATTTATGTGCTACGTGTTTTATTATCCGTATCTACTTGTTAGATTTGTTGATAAAATGGTTGTCTATCTATCTCACCTTAAGCATGTTAGGCTAACTAATTAACCATCAATATATGTGTCAAAGTATTTGAATTTAGTTTTTTTTTAAATATCCGTAGTCATTTCAATATGTTTGTATATATTTAATTTTGACTTCTTGGAACATCTTCGTAATATAGATTTAATAAGTTGCATTTGCCTTAGTGAATTTAAACTGTCATAATGTTATGAAATGCTTGTTCAAGGATTAAATTTGTATTATAATTTGTCTTTTAGATATCATATCTGTAGGTGTCTATTGATTAATTTTCAGCATGTAAACTTACGTAGCTACCATGTTCATCTTAAATGATAAAATATTACTTTTATCATGCCTATAGGAACTATATAAATTCCAGCAAGTTAAATATTTGGTATCATATTCAAAGACCTTATTAATATTTTCAGCATGTTATCCGGTAATAATGAATGCTTTTATGATATTATTTTAATGTAGAAAATCATGCCTACAAAATTTACCAAGTCTTGATCCAATTATTCTATTTAGAAATCATGCCCATAGGACTCTATAAATATTTCTCATTATGTCAGGTGCTTAAATATTATAGATCCTTGTCAATTTATTCCTAGCATGCTAATTAAGTTGATATCATATCTATGGGCTTCTGTGAGTATCTCTTATCATAATGTTATATCCAAAAATCATGTCTATAAGATTCTAATATATATTTGTTACATTATTCTATTTTTGAAACCATGCCTACAATTTTAATTAATTTTTTTGCATATTATGTTACATAGAAATAATGAATATAGTATTTATTTAATAATTTTCAGCTTTTAAAGCTCATGAGTAGAAATCATATATGTGGGATTTTAGTAATTATTTTATCATGTCATTTTATATTAAATCCATATGTATAAATATCTTAATAAATTTTCAGCATATCATTTCATTTATGAACCATGCATATAGTATATTTTTAAATTTTCAGCATGTAATAAAGTATAAATCTTGTTTCTATAATCTTTAATTAATAAATTAAAATGGTCAACAATGTCTTTCTTTTATCACAAGTATGCTAATAATTCAGATTGCTCTTATATGTTTAATTAATTAAGCCTTGTTTCTGTGTCATCTTGGTTTGGCATTTACACACATTTAATATTTGCCTTGACCCTCACTATTTATCTGTGTTTTCAAGCATGTTAATTAATTAATATAGAGGCTTATTTGAGATTTTATGTGCTAAGTGACGTCTTATTTGTTTTCGTTTGATGATGTGTCTAATTAAGAAACTTATATTTTCTTTAGTCAACACCTATCCTAATAGTACGTTCAAAGCCTCTTGGATATTAAGTTGGGACGCTAGACACCTTTTAAGATGCTAGTTGTTTTTAATATTTCTTTTAGTTCGCTTTAGGATTAAATTAACAAACAAATTTAGGAGGGGTAGGGCTAGATAGGCCCTTCGGAAATGATGGAAATCGACCCGAGCAAAAAACGATAAAATATTATATTTTTGTCTTCCGACTAATAAGTCGGCGCTGATCCGACGAAATATAAATACATGAATATTTTATCTTGCTTATGTATTTTGCTTGGTATATGTTTCGGGTAGTTTGATGTTTAAAATTTAAATGTTTTCTTTTAGGTATCACTAATTTCTACTGTCTTTACTAAGATTATAATATTTATTTATCATGTTTTAGTTCTAACATTAACTGTTTAGTTTAACTTAATTAAATCCCTTAAAGAGAAGCCATTTTTTTTATGATCGATTCTTTTATTTAAATAATTTATTTAAATTATTTCTTTGTTATTTAGTCATTTTCATACTTATTCCATTATTCTTGTAAATCATCTCGAATGTTTTAAACTTTATATTTTTCTCAAAATTGTTTAATATTTTGATTATTGTTAAAACACATTTTTTTCTCAAAGTTAGTCAAATAATTTTCAAATCATCGGACAACCGCATGTTAGCGACTATTTTAAATGCTAAAACCTTCTTAAAATAGTAATATGAACCTCGTACCCTTTTCTCTAAATTTTTTAAGATTTAAATCTGTTAGGGTCTTTCAAATTAAGTTTTCTTAATTTCTTTAAAAAATTAAGTGGCGACTCCTCTTTTACTAAAATTGATTTTTTCTTATAAAGATGAAATTAATTTTACACTTTGTCCATTTTTTGACATAACAGTGATATTCCTGTGATTCTTTTGATTCTACTGTATTCAACAGTAGGAACTTTATCATGAAGATACACATAGATTTTGGAAAGATTAATGAGCTGATCTAACATAAATTCATATTTCCTCAATAAATTCATCATCCTCTTCATAAACCTCTTGAGCAAAATAATATTCTATCATCAGCATAGGATAGATGATTGATCTTTTTACTCCATTTTGGTATCCCAAGCCTTCTAAAATTAGAGTCTTCATTTAGCTTATCTAGACTTCTTGCTAAAACTCCTACACTAATAATGAAGAGGGTAGGGGATATGAGATTCCCTAATTTCGGCCCTCTTAAAGACTCAAAGAAGCCAGATGACTGTCCATTAACTAGTATTGAATACCAGTTATTTGAAATTAGTCTCCATACCATATCAATCACTCTTTCATCAAATCCAAAGCTTCTCATTACTTTTTTCAAGAAAATCCAAGATACTCTATCATAAGCTTTAATCATATCTAGCTTCACAATCACATTATGAAAATCATTTATTTTGTTGATGTCCCTGACTATCTCCTGAGCTAGTAAGACATTCTCCGCAATATTTCTGTCCTTCATGAAGCCCGACTGATTCTTGGAAAAAATACCAGGTAAAACTGGTACAATTCTTTCATGCAATACTTTTGACAAAATCTTATTAGCAAAGGAGCTAAGAATGATGTGTCTTATATTTGAAAACTTGTTAATTTTCTTATTTTTTGGAATTAGAACTACATTTGTGTGAGAGACATACTTCAAAATTTCACTACCACAAAAAATGCGATCACCATTTTTCAAATATCTTCTTTTATGATTTCCCAGCAAGATTGAAAAAATTCCCCTAAAAATCATCTGGTCCACATGAACTATCTTTACTCAAGCTGAAAACAACTTCTTTCACCTCTTACTACATGGGTGGCCTTTTTATATCTGTGTTTTGTTCTAAAGTTATGATTCTAGGAATAATTTCTATCAAAGAATAATCTTCTGTTCTCTGGCTTTCTTTAAACTGCTCCTTAAAAATATTTACTGCCTCTTCTCCAATATTCTGAGTGGTACAAATTGTGTCACCTTGCTCTGTTTGAATCTCTTATATTATCAATTTTGTCGTTTTGCCTTTCACATAAGAATGAAAAAACTCTGTATTTCCATCCCCTTCTTTAAACCATTGCATCCCAGCCTTTTGCTTTTAATATTCCTCCTCTATTTGATAATATCTACTTAAAGAATCCTCAACTTTTGCTAATTCTTCCTTATTGTTCTCTATTGGATTTACCCCCATCTATTGTTCCTTCATTCTTGTAATATCTTCCAGAATAGAAACTTTCTCAAAAATATTCCCATTGGCTTCCTTGCTCCAAGTGGATAGTGCCCTTTTAAAGTTCTTCATTTTTTGTTGAACTGCATAAAAAGGACTTCCTGTCACATTCATTGACCACAGATGTTGTACCATCTCCTTAAACTTCTTATGTTTTATCCAAAAATTTAAAAATCTAAAAATCTTTACAATTTCCTCATGATCACTCCTGCACATTACATGCAACAGAGCATGGTCTAACCCTTTTTCCAATCAAATGATGGAATTCACTAATAGAAAATTCTTGCGTAAATTCTTGATTACCAAATACCCTGTCCAAACTTTTGAAAATGCATTTCCCTTCTATTCTTACATTCCACCATATGTATAGATTCCCCTTGAAGCTAATTTCTGACAAGCTACATGAATTGACACGTTGTGCAAAATCAATAGTTTTATGTTTAGTAACTAGTAGACTTCCCCATTTTTTTGACTTATCAAGAATAGAATTAAACCCCCTCCCCCACATGATCCATGAAGTGTTGATATCCTCAATTATATATTCCAGATCTCCCATAATTCGAATATTTTCAAAGCACTACATATGGCATATACTGCTGAGATGAAAAAATCTCTCTACAATCTTCCATGTCTGAATTTGACTGATATTTTCTAATACATATCACTAATGACTTTCGCCTCCCAATCAACATTCTAGAATATCCAAATCTTTGATGAATAAGCCATTGCTTTCTCCATCCCAGTCTTCTCCTGTATTTATCTAAATTTGAGGCCCTTAGAAAGGCTCCATTAGGGCTATGTAAATAATGATGTCTCCTATGAAGATATATAAGACGCTCAAAAGAATCTTTGAGTGTTTACAGACCTTATATTCTAAAAACAATTATTTCAACCATTTCAAAGGTGAGGATCTTACTGAACCACTCATTATACTAATCTGACTTGTCTTTACTTTTGTTGCCTTCCCTTTATTTGTTGAGTTCTTCAATTCCTTTGTATGCCTTGGTGATAAATCACCTTTAGATCATACCTGCTAAACTGAGATTGATTAGTCATCTTCTTTCTCTTCCATTCTGTCACGCCCTGATAGGGTACCCTAGGCATGACCGACACTTGAAGACCATTGCTGGTTTTCAAGTGAACTACTTGATCAAATCACACATTGCTGGTTTTCAAGTGAACTACTTGATCAAATCACATATTCATTCATTCAACGGAATAATTAAAATAACAAAAAAATAGGACGATCAAGTAGGCTAACTAAATCAACAACTCAATAAAGAATAACATATTTAAATCAAATCTCAACTCAACTCCATATCAAATAATAGTTTTGAAAACCAAAACAATAACTCAATACTACATCTATCTGTCTATGAAGCATTTGTCACTATCTAGAAGGAGGCAATGACAAGTATAGGGCTACCAAAAAGGAAAATCTCAAAAGTAAAATGAAATAATATGATTCCTTTTATCAAGGAGGTCTCACCACTATCAGGAAAGGAAAATAGATCTTCAACGAATAGTCTGTTGATGTTATCTTGCACCTCTATCTGCATCATAAAATGATGTAGTCCAAAAGGCATCAGAACATGGGATGTATGAATATGTACAATAACTAATAAGAGAAACTATCAAAAATACTCATCTCAATAAACTCAAAGGCTCAACTCAAAAGATATGCAAATTATAATTTAGGAATTTTTTTCAAATCGACTCAATCATCTACAATCTCAATCAAACAATTCTATCATGCATGATCATATCCTATTTGGGAGTTTCTCTAATTAATAACCATCACCTATGAGCCGGTGATGTATAACGGAGAGGTGTCGTTGCCACACCGATTCGATACTATGCGAGGATAAGGGAAGAATCACTACCATTGGATCCACAATCAATAAAAGTCTATTATTTTAGGACTTAAGAGGTTTAAACCTCCATCCTACACTGGCTACATAGTTTATGGAATTCGAATAGTAACTATACTCTTACCTAATTTGGTGCTCAATACTCCTCCCAAGACTAAATATGCTCATTAGTCAAATCAATCAATTTATGCAAGTCATTCCATCTAGCAACATTTGACTCTAATCAACTCAATCCCATCTCAATCATTAATGCTTTCATTTTAGATATGCTTTCAACTCAATCATACATTCTCATCATTCTTCCTCAAAACTATCATTTATGCTAAAGAGGTATTCATGTTTCAAAGTAGTAAAACGTTTAAAGACATCAAACTTGACTCAAGCTTAATTTATCCTATTTCAAGACATTCACAATCATGATTTCAAACCCAACCAAGGCAGTAAATATTAAATGCAACTCCATTAGGGTTTATGTAAATGTAGACATGAACACATACCTCAAATACTCAATTCAGTGAAACTATCAAGACATGATCAATTAGATATATGTAAGGACTTCATGGAATTTAACACAAGAAACTCAAATCGTAGAAACATTCAAAACTCTAATTGAGACTCAAAGATGATATAGGTAATGGAAAGAACTTAGTCCAATGTTCTGATAGCCTAACATGCTTGGAAAATTGAAATACAATCAAACTTGAAGACCTCGCTTGAAAACCTTGAACCCTAGCTCTTTCTCCTCTCCAATCCTTGCTCTCTAATAATTCTAAGTGTTAATGAGAGTTCATGCGTATAGGGTGCTGATAAAGGACTCAAATAGTCCCAAAACATCAGGGTTTTGGTTTGGGATGGGTGGAAAGAGACCAAACTACCCTTCAGTAAAACTGATCTTGATCTGAGGGCTTAGAAAGGACTCATAAAAACTTTTATGGATCATAGAAGACCAGTCGTGGAACTGGATAGGTCATAAAAACTCCTCATCCTGGAAACTTCTAAATTTCTGAAAACCTGAGTCTCTGAATCTTTTCTATGAGTCCTTTCTATGACTCGTAGCCTCTTGGACAATCTTTATCATTACTCGTTGGAAAAGACTTTACTTTTGAAATTTTGTTAAATGTCAAGGGGTTCTATGAGTCTTTTCTATGACTCGTAGAAACCATTACGAATTATAAAGTTAATCGTAGGATGGTTTCTCAGAACCCAAAATTTTACTAAGTGAAGGAAGGATATACTAATTATCCTCATGACTCGTAGAACTCTCTACGAGTCGTAGAGGACACCCGTGGTCCTCTGGTTAGATCATCTTCTCAACTTTCCTCATGGTTCTTGAATTTCATCTAGGCTAGAATAACATGGGGTGTTACATTATCACCCCTTTGGGATCATTCATCCTTGCATGAAGATAAAGCTAAGGGTTTACTCAAGGCACGAACATAATCAAGAACTCAAATACTCAGATACTCAAACATTCAAATAATCAACATTTTGGACTCAAGAATACTCATCATGTACTCAAACTCAGAATAAATACCAACTCATAGACAGGGAAAGAAATATTACCATCAATATCATCATTAGGAGGCACGAACAGATGAGAATTTCTAGCCTTCATATCGGCTTCCCAAGTAGCCTCTTTAAAAAAATGATTTTGCCATAGAACTTTGATGGATGCAACATCTTTGGTTCTCAACTTGCGAACCTGGTGATCAAGGATCTGGACCAGAATCTCTTTGTAAGTCAAACTCTCTTTCACCCTAATGCTCTCAATCAGAACAATAAGTGAAGTATCTCCCAAATACTTCTTAAGCGTAGAGATGTGAAATAAAAGGTGAATAACTATTAAATATATCCAGTCATGCATTTTGAACTCCAAATCTCTCCTCCTAACATTAGTGTAGGATTTTTGGCGACTCTGAGTAGTCCTCTATTTATCTTGGATAATTTTCACCTTCTCCATGTCCTGGTGAACTAAGTATAGTCCAATCAACTCTGCTTCACCAACTTCGAACCAACCGATTGATGATCTACATCTTTTCCTATATAGAGCTTTATAAGGATCCATTGAATACTCGAATGGAAGATATTATTATACACAAACTCAATAAGTGGTAAATGGTCATCCCAATTACCTTTGAAGTCAATGACACATGCTCTCAACATATCCTCCAAAGTCTGAATTATACCCTTTGCCTGGCCGTCTATCTATGGGTGGAAAGTAGTTCTAAGGTTCACTCTTAAATCCAAACCATTGTGGAATGACTTCCAAAATTGAGTAGTGAATTGAGCTACCCTATCTGAGATGATAGAAAAAAGAACTCCATGAAGTCTGACAATCTGCATTGGGTTCATTATGATATATTTCTATGCTATTAGCCTAATTATGCATAATTTGACATTACATTGTATGATTTTAGGATGAATTTCAATGATCCATGTTATATGCTAGTTTCAAGTATGACTTATGAGGTATGATGATCATTTTCAAGCTAAGTTCTATGAAAGTTTTATCAATGATGTTTCAAAGATCCTTTTAAGAAAGATATTATGAATTATGTTTCAATGATGCAATATGCAAAAATTATAGTATAATAAGGACAATTCTTGCACAATAAAGTTAAAAGTTGTGATGACAAATTCCTGACATATTTATGATGAAGTTGATAGATGATCTTCTCTTATGTTGTGTTTATAAAGATGGATTTATATCTATTATTATCTTTCCTAATGATGTTAAAGACTAGGTTTACATGAAAGTTCCATTGAGCTAATGACTATGAACCGAGAGGACTTTAAGGTGGGATTCAGTCTGGTATGCTATTGTAGCTACCCAAGAAAATCCTAGTAGCAACCTTTAATCACAAACTACGTTGCCCACATAGGTTCAAAGATGCCAATATGGTGAAGCTAGTGGATCCACATAGCAAAGTTAGAAGAGTTACTTAATGGAGTATGACTTGGTAAGGTAGCCCCTCCAACATGATGTGGGAGTAATCTGTCATGACCCGACCTAGGTCCTAGTAGTAGCACAGTGATTAGAATCCCAAAGGACCCCAACCAAGTCTCATAGCATACCATTCATGAGCATATATAAGGTAAATGATTAATAAAACTAAATCAAAATACGAAAGCAAAATCTCAAAGAGAACATAGGTCTCAAAATGAGAAACAACAATATAGACTCCGTACTATCTAATAGGACTCTACTAATCTAGATGGGGGTAGAAGATAATCTCCTAGATCACCCAATATAAAATTTAAAAGAATTCATAAACTCATAAGAAATAAATGTCTCATCCTCCGAACATGAGGACTCACCAACAGTACAATAGTGGTAACTCTAGCCACGAGCGGGAGGAGGATGAACATGATCGTCGGTCCCTAAATTATGATACAATGTAGTCAAAAAGTATGTGTTAGTATATGGAATGCACTAAGTA
This sequence comes from Solanum dulcamara, assembly GCF_947179165.1. Lineage (NCBI taxonomy): Eukaryota > Viridiplantae > Streptophyta > Magnoliopsida > Solanales > Solanaceae > Solanum > Solanum dulcamara. The sequence continues at coordinate 23,615,656 of NC_077238.1, forward strand.
TGTGAGATCATGCATGAACAATAAACATCGGACATATTCTATATGAATTACGGGATGTAAGACCAATATCTCTAAAACATGAATAAAGTCATGAAATCATTAAAACATTAATATCATTTGTCAATGCATCAAAACATCATAATCATCCTAAGAACTCTTAAATCAACTAAAACTAGTGTGGGATAGGACCTTTAACAGACATATAAGACCATGCGAGCTATTAAATGGAATCCTTGACTCCTGCATCAAGATAGGGGAGGCTATCTTGGTAGGGTATACTCAATAGTAACTTATCTAACTGTGCTATGTGGATCCACTAGCTTCGCCATATTGGCATCTAAAAACCTACGTGGACAACGTAGTTTTGGACTAAAGGTTGCTACTAGAATTCCCTTGGGTAAGTAACTACATTACCGAACCGAACCCCACCTAAAAGTTCTCTTGGTGCTTAATCAATATCCTAATGAAACTCATTAAAACAGGATCATCAATATCATAGAAAAAATAATAACTGATATCAATTCATTTTTACAGAATAATATAAGAATAACTCATCTATCATATAACTCATACAATGTGGGTGTAGACCTTTCATCATTACATATTTTTTCTCATAAAAATATCTTTAGGGTCTAACTTTACCTATCATTAACTTTCTTGAAACATCATAGAATCATCATTCATAAAATTCTTGGCATAAAGCATCCTTAAACTCATGCGTAAAACTTTCATAGAATATAACTTGAAAATCATGATCATAACTCAAAAATCATAATTGAAACTAGCACGTAACTTAGGTCATTGAAATTCAACTTGAAATCTTACAATATGATGTGAACTATACACAATTAAGCTTATAGAATTGAAATATATCATAATTGAGAGGACACAATAATACTCATGATATTAGGGCTTTTAATTGAAGAAATTATAAGAGAATTGAGAAGAACTTGTTGGGATTCCATGGGTAAAAGATTCCCATGGATAAAGTCCAAATACCTTAACTTTTTTGAGCCCTAAACGGAGAAGAATGGAAGCCTGCCTTAGAAGAAATCACTAAATTTCTTATGGGAGAAGAAGACTCTTGAGAGGGAACCTTAGGGAGGATAATTTTGATTTTGGGGAATTATGGTTAGAATGAGAGGGTTAGGGGGATTTAAGTTAGTTAATATGTAGGAATTTAGTCTCCAAAACTATCCATATACATTAATAAAATATAGGGAATGAACAAAATACCTTAACTTAAAACTGAATCCAAGCTTAGGACGAACCATCACCACAGAATGCTATGGATAATTCGGTCCGTGTTCCTTTCCATGGTAAGGGACTTAGCTTTTAAAAAAAAGATGTGAGAAAATGGGTTCCCACATGAGACCCACCATGGTCCTTGAGGGTCAATACGGGCCGTGGTAGAGGGGCTTAATGGAGGGGGTCTACCAGGGTATGCAGGAGGGTCCACTACAAGAGGCACCAGGGCTCATAGTTCTCACCATGAACCGTGGTCCCCTATCGTGGTCCCTTCCCTTCAGGAATGGGCTTATGAACCTTGACCAACATAGCTCAGAATGAACCTTGGTGAAGAATATGGTCCGTGATGGCCCTCGTGGTTATCAGTTGATGCCAAAAAGTTGAGATTTCTTTGAATTCTTTATTTGAACCTCGTTTTAGGACTTTCCAACTTTTGGGGTCTTACAATATCTCTCCCTTGGGAAAATTCATCCTCAAATGAGACTCAAGCTAGAACTAATGGATTGGAAAGGATCATAACAACCCAACATGAATGCAAAACATCTCGAAAATATATAAAACATGAAATTTTTAACCTCAAACTAAAGAATGACTTTAAAACTCATTTCATGAATATGAATGCATATGAAACCATGAGAAAATCTGGAACACATAATATGGGCTGAATGGATCATGAATGAACTAAATATCTTAACTAGGAATGGAAAGAAAGAGATGAGGATATCAGGACATTAGGACATCATATCAGCTTCGGCTTTCCATATAGCACCTTGGTTCCGCCACAACACTTTATTTGAAGTTATTTCCTTGTTCCTCAATTTCCTCACTTGCTGGTCTAAGATCTCAACTGGAATTTCCTCATATAAGAGAATCTCTTTCAACTCAATGCTTTCCAATGGCATAATAGAGTTTGGATCACCAACAAACATCCTTAGTAAGGATACATGAAACACCGGATGCGCCGATATCAAATAAGTAGGCAAATCCAATTCATAAGCTACCTTACCATTCTACCTCAAAATCTGATATGGACAATATGGTGGGGATTGAGATTCCCTTTCTTACCAAAATGTAGCACACCCTTCATGAGTGAAGTTTTCAAGTAAACCCAATTATTAACCTCAAATTCAAGTTCCCTTCTTCTCACATCCGAATAGGACGTTTGTCAGCTTTCGACATACTTCAATCTATCACTGATGCATCTAACCTTCTCCATAGCCTCAAATACCAACTCAGGTCCTATCAAAGTAACTTCACCAACCTCAAACCAACTGATAGATGATCTATATCTCTTACCATACAAAGCCTCAAAAGGAGCCATCGCAATGCTAGAATGATAATTATTATTATAAGAAAACTCTATCAATGGCAAATGACCATCCCAACTAACTTTAAAATCAATAAAATAGATCTCAACATATCCTCTAAGGTCTGATTAGTCACTTAGCCTATCCATCTGTCTAAGGATGGAAAGCGGTACTAAGCTTCACTTGGGTACCTAGGCCCTTCTGAAATGATCTCCAAAAATGTGATGTAAACTGAGTACCTCAATCTGAGATGATAGAAAAAAAAACACCATGAAGCTTACCCAACTCTCAGATATATATTCTAGCATAGTCCTCGAATGTATATGAAATCTTAAAATGAAGAAACTGAACCAACTTAGTTATTCAATCAACAATCATCCAAATAGAGTCATGTTTCCTACGAGTACGAGGCCACCCAGTAATGAAGTTCATATTCAAGGCTTCCCACTTCCAAGTAGGAATCACAATGTCTTGAGCCAAAACTCTTAGTTTTTGATGCTCAACTTTCACATGTTGATAATTTGGACACTTAGCCACAAACTCCGCAATATCTCTCTTTATGCCATTGTACTAATACACTTCTCTTAAATCTCGATACATCTTTGTGGAACCTAGATGAATTAAATACCGTGAGCTATGAGCCTCAAATAATATCATATCTCTCAATCTATCAATATTCAGAACATATAATTGGCCTTGATATCTCAAAATACCATCTCCCTATTGGGAGAAATCCTCCATGGCTTTTTCGGTAACTTCTTTCTTTATTTCAACCAACGAAGGATCACTATCCTGGTTTTTCTTTACAAGACTACAAGCGATGATTTGGAACCATTTTACACAATAATACCTCCATCCTCAGAATCAACCAATCAAACATCCAAATAGGCTAATTTATACACATCCCGAAGTAGTTCCTTCCTTTCGTCCTCAATATGGGTAATATTGTTCATGGACAATCTACTAAGAGCATCGACAATCACATTTTCCTTTCCTAGGGGTATAGTACACTCATATCATTATCTTTCAACAATTTATGGCATCTTCTTTGTTGAAAGTTCAAGTCCTTTTGAGTGAAGACATATTGTAAACTCTTTTAATTTGTGAAAACATCCACATGGATACCATATAAATAGTGTCTCTATAATTTCAAAGCAAATATAACTGCCGCTAACTTCTAGTCGTGAGTTGGGTAACTCTTGTCATGTACCTTGAGATAACTTGAAGCATAAACTGTCATCTTTCCATTTTGCATTAGAACAACCCCAATACCAACTAGCGAAGCATCACAATACATAATGAACCCATCAAAACCTTTTGATAAACTCAACACTGGAGCGGAGGTTAGCCTATCCTTTAACTCTTGAAAGCTTTTCTTACATGCCTCAGACCATTGGAACTTTACCATTTTTTGAGTCAAAGCTATCAAGGGAAATGAAATAGAAGAGAAACCTTCCACAAACCATCTATAATAATTGGCTAAGCCCAAGAAATTCCGAATATCAGAAAGAGTCAACTGTTTAGGCCAATTCTTAATTGCCTATGTCTTGTTTGGATCAATCATAATCCCTTCTCCATAAATGATGTACCAAGGAAAGTAATCGACCTTTTCACATTTACTAAACTTTACATACAACTGACGGTCCTTGAGAATCTATAACAATATTCTCAAATTATCAATATTCTCTTCATCACTCCGAGAGTAGATCAAAATTTCATCAATAAAGATAATCACAAACATATCCAAGTATTGCGTAAACACTGTGTTCATCATATGCATAAAATTTGAAGGGGAATTTGTTATTCCAAAAGACATAACCAAGAATTTAAAGTGACCATACCGATTTCTAAAAGCTATCTTCAGAATGTCATATTCTCTTACTCGAATTTGAGGATAACCCAATCGGAGATCAATCTTTGAAAAGTGGTTCGCTTATTAAAGTTGATCGAATAAGTCATCAATCCTTGGAATGTGATACTTATTCTTAACTGTGACCTTGTTCAATTGCCTATAGTCGATACACATTTGGAGAGAACCATCCTTCTTTCTGATAAAGAGAACTAGAGCACCCCATGGAGAGATACTCAGTCTAATGAAACTCTTATCTAGCAAATCCTTTAAATGTTGAGATCGATACCAAAGTCTATTTCCCTTTTAGGAGGAATACCTAGAATATCATTGGGAAAAACTTCCAGAAATGCATTAACAACTGAAACTGACTCCAGAGTAGGAGTTTTGGAGTTAGTATCTCTAACTTGGACTAGATAGTAGATGCAACATTTTGAAATTATTTTCTGAGCTTTAACACATGAAATAAACTGACCCTTAAACACAGAATTACTACTTTTCCACTCTAGGACTAGATTATATGGAAAGTGAATCTTAACCACTTGGGTTCTACACCATATAGAAGTATAACATACATGAAGTCAATCTATACGAGAATAACATCAAAATTGGTGTCCGCATTCCCGAAGGCACCCCTCTCTTTCAAGAGGTCATATCAAGCTCTACAAGATCAACTAAGGTGACTTTATGAGAAACTGAAACTGGACAATTTTTATAGGCTGTTTTAGCCCTTGCTGAATTATCAACAGGGGTATAAACCGAAAAAGGTCTCTAATAAGATCTTAGGACTAATAATGAATCTCATAGTAAGATAAAGATTAACAAATTATAGAGTAGCACCCGGATCTAATAAAGCATAAGCATCAAAGACAAAGACTTTCAACATGCAAGTCACAACATCGGGGGATCCTTTAATTCCTAAAGAATTTGAAGGGCATACAATCTGTTTTGACGCTGACTGCTCCCTGAAGTAGTAGAACACTAATCCAGATGACCGGTAGCCTGACTCTAAACCTGGGGTCTAACTCCACCTTTACACTTTTTTGCATAAATACCCTACTTTCCACACTTGTAATAAACATCTAAACCCACCAAACACTCTCTCCTATGGTTTCTCCCACACTTCTTGCATGGAGGGAGAACTTGACCACTCTATGCTCCTCCTCATGCCTTAGGATTAGGCACCTTGCCCTTCTCAAATTTTAGAGCTGGAGTGTTTGAAGAATCTTGACCTTAAAACTTTTGGTCTTGTTGGCAATGACGGTTTCCACTACCAAACCTGTTGTGAGAAAACCCGCCTTCAAATCAAGCCCTATTGGACTCCTTTACTCTTCTTTTATTAAGCTTCTCCTCTTCAATTTTCTAGGCATAAGTCATGATCCTAGAAATATCCACCTCCCTTATGAGCATGGAAGTTCGACATTATTTCATAACCAAGTATGATAGACCCATAAGAAACTTACTCATTCGGGCACAAAAGTCGGCTACCAACAAAGGAGCATATTTGGACAACTTTGTGAACTTAAGGGTATATTCCCTCACACTCATGTTTCCTTGCTTGAGGTTGATAAAATCTAACATATTCGCCTCCCTTAACTCGAGTGGGAAGAAATGGTCAAGAAAGGCAACTTTGAAATCTTCCTAACCTATGGGACCCTCTCCTACCCTTTTTATTTTCCATTGATTGTACAAAACTTGTGTGACACCCTTGAGTTGGTAGGCCACCAATTCTTCCTTCTCCTCTGAAGAAACTCCTATGATATCAATAATCTTGTACAAATCATCCACAAAATCTTGGGGATCCTCATCAACCTTGGACCCATGGAACTCAAGAGGGTTCATCTTTGTGAAGTCTCTTACTCTTGAATCTGGAGTAGGTACATTTTGAGGAGCTACCACCCCTCAATTAACTTGAGTAGTTATGAATGTGGATAACATCTAAAAAGAGGCTAGGAACTCCTCATTAGACATTTGATCATTGATGGGTTATTTGGAGTGTGTTGTTCCTCATCAACAATATTCCTTCGAATTGGGTATCGTCGTGGAGGCATGATTCTGTAATCACAAAAAGAATGCGTTAGAGGAGGAAACCTTAGAGTTCAACTCTATAGCACGATAAGATCATGAAAGAAGTGAAGTGTTTCCTAAAATGCCTCATATCCTCATATTTATAGTTGTGACGCGCTTTACACCGATGAACAAGACCCTACTTAATGTGGTATATTAGACTCCATAAATACTTGAACTTTGTGCTCTTATACTATGTTTGTCATGACCGGACTTAGGGCCTAGCAGTAACACAATGATTAAAATTCTGAAGGACCCCAACCAAGCCTCTTAGCATAACATTCATGAGCATACATAAGGTAAATGAGCAATAAAACTAAATCAAGATATGAAAGCAAAATCTCAAGTAGAACATAAGCCTCGAAATGAGAAATGACAATATAGACTCCATACTATCTAACATGCGTCTACTAATCTAGATGGGAGCGTAAGACAATCTCCTAGCTCACCCAATATAAAATGTAAACGAATTCATAAACTAATAAGAAATAAATGTCTCATCCTCGAAATATGAGGACTCAACAACAGTACAATAATACTAACTCTAGCCACGAGTAGGAGGAGGATGAACATGATCATTGGTCCCTACATTATGATACAATATAAGCAAAAAGTATGCGTTAGTACATGAAATGCACTAAGTATGTGAGATCACGCATGAATAATAAACATCGAACATATTCATTATGAAACATGGGATGTAAGACCAATATCTCTAAAACATGAATAAAGTCATAAAATCATTAAAATATTCATCTCATTTGTCAATGCATCTAAACATCATAATCATCCTAAGAACTTTTAAATCAACTGAAACTAGTGCGGGATAGGACCTTTAACTAACATATATGACCATGCGAGCTATTACATAGAATTCAATGACTCCTGCATCAACACAGAGGAGGCTACATTGCCAGGGCATACTCCATAGTAACTCATCTAACTGTGCTATGTGGATCCACTAGCTTTGCTATATTAACATCAAAAAACCTACGTGGGTAATGTAGTTTGGGACTAAAGGTTGCTATTAGGATTCTCTTGGGTAACTAACAACATTACTAGACCGAACCCTACCTAAATTTCCTCTCAGTGCTTAGTCAATATCACAACGGAACTCATTAAAATAGGATCATAAACATGATTGATAGAATAGCTCATCTATCTTTACAATATAACGTAAGAATAACTCATCTATCATATAACTAATGCAATATGGGTGTAAACTTTCCATCATTACATATCTTTACTCATGAAAATATCTTTAGGTTATAACTTGCCCTATCATTAACTTGCTTGAAACATAATAGAATCATCATTCATAAACTTCTTTGTATAAAGTATCTTAAAACTCATTCATAAAGCTTTCATTAAATATAACTTGAAAATCATGATAATAACTCATAAATCATACTAGCTTGTAGCTTGGGTCATTGAAATTCAACATCAAATCATGTAATATGATGTGAACTATTCATAATTAAGCTAATAGCATTGAAATATATCATAATTGAGAAAAGCCAATAGAACTCATGAAATTAGGGATTTTAATTGAAGAAATCATAAGAGAATTGAGAAGAATTCATTGGGATTCCATGAGTGAAAGGTACACATGGATGAAGTCCCACATACCTTGACCTTTTTGGGCCCTAAACTGAGAAGAATGGAAGCTTGCCTTAGAAGAAACCATTGAATTGCTTGAGGGAGAAGAAGGCTCTTGATAGGGAATCTTGGGGAGGATAATTTGGATTTTGGGGAATTATGGTAAAAATGAGAGGGTTAGGGGGATTTAGGTTAGTTAAAAGGTAGGAATTATTCTCCAAAACCATCCATATACATTAATAAAATATAGGGAATGACCAAAATACCCCAACTTAAAACTGAATTTAGACTCAGAACGGACCATTACTACGGACCATTATGGACAATATGGTTTATGGTCCCCTATATGGTGAGGGACATAACTTTTGAAAAAGGGTGTGAGAAAAGGGGTTCCCACCATAAGACCCATCATGGTCTGTTAAGGGCTATATGAGCCGTGGTGGAGGGGAGTAACTGAAGGGTCTACCAGGGTCTGTAGGAGGGTCCACTATGGGAGGCACCATGATCACCATGGAATATGGTCCCGTATCCTGGTCCCTTCTCTGTAGGCCTGGGCTTTTGAACCTCGACCACGGTAGATCACCACAAACCATGGTGAGGAATACAGTCCGTGATGTCCCTCGTGGTTATCACATAATGCCTAAAAGTTTAGATTTTTGGGAATTCTTTGTTTGAACCTTATTTTAGTTCTTTCCCACTTCCGAGGTCTTACAATATCTCCCCAGGGGAAAATTCATCCTTGAATGGGACTCAAGCTTGCATGAATGGATAGGAAATGAACATAACATCCTAACATGAATGCAAAACATATTGAAAATATATAAAACATGAAATTTTCAACCTCAAACTAAAACATGACTTTAAAACTCATTTCATGAATATGAATGCATATGAAACCATGATAACAATTGAAACACATAATTTGAGCTGAATGGATCATGAATGAACTAAATACCTCAACTAGGCACGGAAGAAAAAAAATGAGGATATCGGGACCTCAACTACCAACTCGGGTCCTATAAAAGAAACTTCACCAACCTCAAACCAACTAATAAGAGATTTGCACCCCCTACCATACAAAGCCTCAAAAAGAGGCCGATCATTTGAGCATTGTGTTGCAGATTCTCAAGGACTATCAGTTGTATATAAAGTATAGTAAATGTAAGTTTTGTTTAAGCACCCTTTTCATCAAATTTATAAAATCTGTAGGGGAATGTGTTAGTCCAAATGAAAATAACAGCCCAACATGAAGGCAAAATATCTCAAAAATGTATAAAACATGAAATTTTCAACCTCAAACTAAGACATGAATTTAAAACTTATTTCATGAATGTGAATGCATTTGAAATCATGATAATAAATGAAACACATAATTTAGGATGAATGGATCACGAAAGAACTAAATACCTCAACTAGACACGAAAGGAAAAAGATGAGGATATCTGGATATCATATTGGCTTCGGCTTCCCATGTAGCACTCTCAATCTCTTGGTTCCTCCATAACACTTTAATTGAAGCTACTTCTTTGATCCTCAAATTTTGCACTTGCCAATCCAAGATTTCAACCGAAATTTCCTCATATAAGAGACTATCTTTCACCTCAATGCTTTCCAATGGCACAATGGAGATAAGATCACCAATAAACTTCCTTAACTAGGACACATAAAACACCAGATGCACCAATGTCAAATCAGTAGGCAAATCCAATTCATAAGCTACCTTACAAATCTACCTCAAAATCTGATATGGCCAACATGGCGGCGCTTGAGCATCCCTTTATTACCAAAATACATCACACTCTTCATGATGAAGTTTTCAAGTAAACCCAATCATTAACCTCACATTCAAGTTTCCTTCTTTTCACATCCAAATAGGACATTTGTCGGCTTTGGGTTGTGTTCAATCTATATCTGATGAGCCTAACCTTCTCTATAGCCTCAAATACCAACTTATGTCCTATCAAATAAACTTCACCAATCTCGAACCAACTGATAGAAGATCTATATGTCCTACCATAGAAAGCCTTAAAATGAGCCATCATGATGCTAAAATGATAAAGTATTATAAGCAAACTCTATCAATGGCAAATGATCATCTGAATTTCCTTTAAAATCAATAACACAGACTCTCAACATATCCTCCAAGGTCTGAATCATGTACTCAGCCTGTCTATCCGTCTGAGGGTGGAAAACGGAACTAAGCTTTAGATGAGTACCTAGTCTCGTCATAAATGATCTCCAAGACTATTATGTAAACTGAGTACCTCAATCTAAGATGATAGACAAAGGAACACCATGAAACTAACCAACTCTTGGATATACAATCTGGTATAGTCCTCGGCTGTATATGAAGTCTTAATAGGAAGAAAATAAATTGACTTAGTCATTCGATCAATAATCATCTAGATAGAGTCACGTTGCATACAAGTATGAGACAACCCAGTAATGAAGTCCATATTCAAGGCTTCCTACTTCCAAGTAGGAATCTCAATGTCTTGAGCCAAGCATCCCGGTTTCTGATGCTCAACTTTCACATGTTGATAATATGGACACTTAGCCAAAAACTCCACAATATATTTCTTCATGCCATTCCACCAATAAACTTCCCTCAAATCTTGATACATATTCGTGGAACCCAGATGAATAGAGTACCGCGAGCTGTTAGCCTCGGATAATATAATATCTCTCAAGCCATCAAAATTCAAAATACATAATCGGCCTTGATGTCTTAAAACACCATCTTTCCCTTGGGAGAAAGCTTCAATGGATTTTTTGGTAACCGCTTTCTTTAATTCAACCAATGAAGGATAACTATCCTATTTTTCCTTAACAATAACCACAATAAATTATTCAAAACCATTTTTCATAATAACACATCCATCCTCGGAATCAACCAACTGATTACCCAAATAGGCTAATCTATGTACATTTTGAATTAGTTCTTTCCCTTCGTCCTCAATATGAGAAACACTATTCATGGACCATCGGCTAAGATCATCCATAACTATAGTTTCCTTTCCCAGGTGGTATAGTACACTCATATTATAATCCTTCAACAATTCAAGCCATCTTCTTTGTCAAAGGTTCAATTCCTTTTGAGTGAAGACATATTGTAAACTCTTATAATTGGTAAGAACATCCACATGGACACCTTACAAATAGTGTCTGCATAATTTCAAAGCAAATACTACTGCCACCAAATCCAAGTCGTGAGCTGGATAATTTTTCTCATGTACCTTGAGTTGCCTTGAATCTTAATATATCACCTTGCCATTTGGTATTAGAACATAATAAAGACCTACTCTTCAAGCATTAGAATAAACAACGAACCCATCAGAAAATTTCAGAAAAGTCAATATCAAAGCGGAGGTGAGCCTGTCCTTCAACTCTTGAAAGCTTTTCTCATATGCCTCGGACCATTGGAACTTCACCTTCTTTTGAGTCAAAGCTGTAAAGGGTGATGCAATAGAAGAGAAACCTCCTACAAAACATCTATAATAATTAGTTAAGCCCAAAAAACTCTAAATATCGGAAGGAGTCAATGGTTTAGGCAAATTCTTAACTGCCTCAGTCTTTTTTGGATCAATCATAATCCCTTCACTAGAAATAATATGACCAAGGAAAGCAACCGACCTTAACCAAAACTCACATTTACTAAACTTTACATACAATTAACACTCCTTGAGAATCATCAACACAATCCTCAAATGATCGGCATGCTCTTTCTCACTCCGAAAGTAGATTAAAATATCATCAATGAAGAGAATTACAAAAAAATCCAAGTATTTCTTAAACACCCTATTCATTAAATCCATAAAAGCTGCAAGGGCATTTGTTTGACCAAAAGACATAACAAAAAATTCAAAGTGACTATTTCGAGTTCTAAAAGCCATCTTTAGAATGTCACATTCCCTTATCCGGAGTTGACGATAACCCAATTGAAGATCAATATTTGAAAAGTGGCTCAGTCCTTGAAGTTGAACGAATAAGTCATCAATCATTAGACTGATATACTTATTCTTATTTGTGACCTTGTTCAATTGTCGATAGTCGATACACATTCAAAGAGAGACATCTTTCTTTCTGAGAAAGAGAATCGGAGAACCCCTTGAAAAGATACTCGATCTAATAAAACCCTTATCTAGAAAATCCTTCAATAGTCCCTTTAACTCTTTTATTTCTGTTAGAGCCATTCGGTAAAGAGAAATAGAGATAGGTTGAGTATCGAGAAGGAGATCGATACCGAAGTCTATTTCCTTTTTAGGAGGAATATTTGGAAGGTCATCAGGAAAAACTTTCAAAAACTTATTAGCAATTGGAATTGACTCAAGAGTAGGAGTTTTGGAGTTAGTATCTCTAACCCAGACTGGATGATATATGAAACCATTTGAAATCCTTTTCTGAGCTTTAAAGTATGAAATGAACTGACCCTTAAACACAAAATTACTACCTTTCCACCTAGGACTGGCTCATTTGCAAATTGAAACATAAGCACATGGATTCTATAACATATATGAATCATAACATGTATGAAACTAATTCATACCAAAAATAACATCAAAATTGATCATATCAAGCTCTACAAGATCGATTGAGGTGACTTTTTGAGAATCTAAAACTGAACAATTTCTATAGACTCTTTTAGCCAGAACTGAATCACCAATGGGGGTATAGACCGAAAAAGGCTCTAAAACGATCTCGGGACTATCAATGAATCTCATAGAAAGATAAAGAGAGTAGCAAATGATAGAATATCACCCGAATCTAATAATGCATAAATATTAAACACAAAGATTTTCAACATAATAGTCACAACATCAGAAAAACCTCTAACTTCTGATGAGTCTAAAGGGCATAAAATATGTTTTGGCACTAACTGCTACCTGAAGTAGTAGCACGCTAATTCGGGTGACCGGTAGCCTGCATCTGAACCTGGGGTCTAGCTTCACTTTTATGCTTTTTTACCTGATGACTCAACTTTCCAAACTTGTAACAAATATCCAAACCCTCCAAACACTCTCCCCTATGGTTTCTCGCATAATTCTTGCATGGAGGGAGAACTTGACCACTCAAAGTTCCTCTTTGTGCCTTAGGATTTGGCACCTTGTCCTTCCTAAATTGTGTAGTTGGAGTTTTTGAAGAATCTTGACCTTGACACTTTTGGACTTGTTAGAAATGACTATTTCCAGCACCACACTTATTGTGAGAAGGGAAATACGGGCCGTGGTAGAGGAGAGTAATGGAGGGGGTCTACTAGGGTCTGCAGGAGGGTCCACTATGGGAGGCACCATAGCTCGTAGTGCCCATCATGGACCATAGCCTCCTATTGTGGTCCCTTCTCTACAGGCCTGGGCTTTTGAACCTAGACCACGATAGCTCACCATGAACCGGGTTGAGGAATAAAGTCCTTGATGGTCCCCATGGTCATCACTCAATGACTAAAGGTTGAGATTTCTGGGAATTCTTTGTTTGAACCTTGTTTTAGGATTTTCCTACTTCCAAGGTCTTATATAATTGGATTCTATGTATTATCTCACATGGTCTTATATGTTGGTTAAAGGTCCTATCCTACACTAGTTATAACAAGTTATGAGTCCTTATGATGATTAATGAGATTTTGATGTATTGATCAATGAGTTTAATGTTTTAATATTTTCATGACTTTATTCGTGTTTTAAAAATATTGGTCTTACATCCCATGATTCATGTTGATTATGTTCTATGTTTAATGTTCATACAACTTCTCACATACTTAGTGCATTCCATGTACTAACGCATATATTTTGTCAACATTATATCCTAATGTAGGTGTTAGACCCCGGAAATTGGAAAGATGAAACAAGCAAAAATTCAAGAGAAATTGGACTGCCTCAAGTTTGTACGAATTGTAGAAACAAGTCATATGGGCAGTGTATGAGGTTAGAAGGTTGGTTAAATTTAGAAGGGCTTCGACCAATTAGTTGACGACTTAGAGAAAAATGACAACTCGTAGAGTGAGTCATAGAAATGACCCATTTTAGCAAATAATACAAGACTCAATAGTTTTTCTAAGAGTCAATAGGACAAGTCATAGAAAAGTTTATGATTCGTAGGAAGCACTCATAGAGAAACTTTATAACTCAAGTTTTACAAGTTTTCAAAAGTTGTAGGACGAGTTGGGTTTATGACCCGTAGACCGTTTGATGAGTCATAAGGTGGACTCATAAGAAATGTCCTGAGGCCTGATTTTTGGACCAAGTATAAAAGACGGTTTACGACATGGGTCTACGACCCATACAAGGAACGAGAGTCATAGAAACCCAGTCGTAAGGTCTTTTGATGGAGTTTAATGAAGGGTACTATCGTTATTCCCCAATTTCTGTTTAATGAATCTAGAAACTTTTAGGGTAATGTTCAGAACCTATAACTACCCAACCCTTAAAAATTCCCCCTATTCCGAGTCATTCTCAAAATTTCCCTAAGGCAAGCAATGGTTTTTTCTTAAGGTCTTCTCCTACAATTCCAAGCTACAGTTTCAAGAGCACTAGTCTCTTCTTTAGTTTTAGAGTCAAATTCACCTAGGGTGTGGGATTTCATTCATGGGTTCTGTTCACCCATGAAGTCTCAATGTTGTCCTAAAAAATCTCTTTAAATTTCAATGGTTTTCTAACCCTAAAGTGTTGAATTACATTGGACTGTTTCAAGTATTTTTTTATTTGTATTCAATGATCATTATAATCATGATTCTACATTAATTACATGTTTTCATGTTGATTTATAAATTCTCATGCATAAAGTTAGTTTTAATGATAATTTACATGAATTATGATCATGAAGTTCAATAATTTTCAAAGAAAGCTTTTATGAAAGAAGTTTGATAAGCTTTTATGAAAAAAGTTTGATACTTATGAATGATTGATGAAAGTTATAATGATGTTTCAATGATGATTCAACAAGTTCTTATGGTGTAATAAGGAATTTCTTTATGAGTCACTAAGCTAATGAGCTAGTCTTTTGATTATTTTCATGATGACATTATTATTGATGTCTTAATGTTTTAATGAATTCCATTAGGATTTTGACTAAGCATCGAGATGACGTTTAGGTAGGGTTTGGTACGTTAACCAAATTTTGTCACCCAAGGGAATTCTAGTAGCAACCTAAAGTCCCAAAGTACATTGCCCTAGTAGGTTGCCTTTATAGCCTAGCTAGTAGATCCACATATAGCTCAATATGTTAAAGTTGTTCTCACGGAGTCTACCTTATCAATTATCCTCTTTCTCGATGTAGGAGTTACATCAGATTTCATGTTACAACTCGTATGTTCTAAGATGTCAGTTAAAGGTCTTATCCTACACAAGTTATATGAAATTATGTAAGCTTTACTATGAAATTTTATGATGCATTGACCACAAGCTTTCAATATGATTTCTAATGCTATTAAGTCTTATCTGTGTTCTCATTGTATTGGTCATGCATCGTATGGCATATTTATTATGCCTTATTTTCATTGTTAATGCATATCTCACATACTTAGTACCTTCTATGTACTAACACATATTATTTCCTACATTGTCTCATAGTATAGGGACATACGATATTCACTCTCCTCACATTCATAGCTAGAGTTGATATAGTATTTTACAGTGTTGGTGAGTCTTCATTCACCGAGGATATGAATTTTTCCTTTATGTTTGTACTTTGATTTATTTCATGTTAGGGTGATCTAGGAGCTTGTACTAAGACCTCGTCTCATTTTAGAGGCATATTTAGACATAAAAGTTGATGTAGTTCGCTTTGGACATATGTTTGGAGTTCCTTCTATTCTTTGACTTTCATGGTTTTGAGTTTTAATTCATCTTGATTCATTATGTTTATTTGACCTTATGAATGCAATGTATGATAAGAGGCTTGGTTGTGATCCTTCATATTTTTGATCACCGTGTCACTCCTAGGGTCTAGTTGGGGTGTGACAAATTTGTATTGGACCACAAGGTTTAGGAGTGTCCTATGGAGTCAAACATGCTGCATCAAGTAGAGTCTTGTTTATCGTGTGAAGCGCGCCACCCTTATTAATAGGAGGCTATGAGATGTCTTAGGAAAATATCACTTCTTTTATGATCTATGTCGTGCGATAGAGTATTTCTTTAAGGATTTCCCTTCTTATGATTTTTCTTTGCGATTTGCAGAAAATGTCTCCACGAAGATATCCCATTCGAAACAATGTTGTTGAAGAGGAGAAACAAGCTCCAAATGATCCCTTGAATGAACAAGTCTCTCATGCCAAATTTCGAGTGGCTTTCCAAGTGTTTGTTTAAGACGTGATAGCACAAGTAAATCGTGAGGTGGTTTCTCCCGTGAAACCAAATGTGGGTATAATGGTGACAAGGGTTTATGACTTTATAAGAATGAATTCTCTAGAGTATTGGGGTCGCAGGTGGATGAGGATCAACAAGAATTTGTTGAGAGCATTCATAAGATTGTGGAGATAATGGGGCTTAGCCCGATTGAGAGGGTGGAGTTGGATACTTATCAATTAAAGGTATTGCTGGGATTCGGTCTATCAATGGAAGAGTCAGAGGCCTAGAGAGGCAGATTCTATGAGTTGGGAAGAATTTAATAGAGTGTTTCTTGATCATTTTTTCCCATTGGAGTTGAGGGAGGCCATGATACAAGAGTTCACCAACCTCAAGCAAGGGAATATGAGTGTGAGGGATTATGCCCTCAAGTTCAACCAATTATCCAAGTATGCCCTATTTATGATTGCCAACCTGAGGGCTCGTATGAGTAAGTTTATATTGAGAATATTAGATTTGGTGTCTAATGAGTGCAAGATAGGTATTCTTATTAGGGAAATGGATATCTATAGACTCACGACCTATGTAGAGCAAATAGAGGATGAGAAGCTAATAAAGAAAGCTAAAGAGTCTAAAAGGCCAAAGACCGACAATGGTAATTCCCCTTATGCTAGATTTAGAAATGGTAGGCGTCCTCAATTTTGCCAAAGGTATGTCGGTCAAGGTTCTTCAAATTCTCCAACTCAAATATTTTACAAGGATATGGTGCCCAAACCTAAGACTCCAAGAGGGGTTCCAAATAGCCAAGTTATCCCCGCATACAAAAAGTATGGGAAGAATCACAAGGATGAGTGGGTGGCGAGATTGAATGTGTGCTATAGATGTTGAAATCTGTGTCATCATGCTAAGGAACGTAGAGTTAAACAAGGTTATCCTCAAGGACAAGTTTCTCATAGAGGTAAAGTGCAACAAGTTGCTCAAGCTCAACCATAGGGTGGTCAACACAATAATCGGTTCAATGCTTTTCATGCTAGGAAAGAGGTAAAGGAGATTCCCAATCTTGTTACCAGTATGTTATGGGTCTTTTACTATGATGTTTATGCGTTACTTGATCCGGATGCAAATTTATCCTTTGTTACTCCTTATATGACCATGAGGTTTGATATTACCTCAAAATATTATTGGAGCCTTTTTCCATTTATACTCCAGTGAGTCAGTTGTGGCTAAAACAATCTATAGAAATTTTCTGATTTTGGCTTTCCATAAAGTTACCTCATGTGATCTATTTGAACTTGATATGACCAATTTTGATGTCATCCTTGGTATGGATAGTCTATATGCATGCTATTCTTCTACTGATTGTAGAACATGTGTGGTTAAGTTTCAATTCCCTAATAAGTCGATCCTAAAATGGATGAGTAGTAACTCCGTGTTTAAGGGTCAATTCATCTCGTGCCTTAAAGCTTGAAAAAGAATTTCATATACCATCTTGTGTGGGTTAGGGATACTCAATCCAAAGTACCTACTCTAGAGTCGGTCTCTATTGTTAATGAGTTTCCGTATGTGTTTTCTAATGATCTACTCAGTCGGTGTTCCTCCCAAAAGAGAAATTGACTTCGGCATAGACGTTCTTCATCGTACCCAAACTATTTCTCTTTCTCCTTACGTAATATCTCCGGCAGAACTAAGGAGTTAAAGGATTAATTGAAGGATTTGTTGGAAAAGAGTTTTATTAGATCAAGTATATCTCCGTGGGGTGCTCCCATTTTGTTTGTTAGAAAAAACAATGGTTTGCTTCGTATGCGTATCGACTACCAGTAATTGAATAAACTAACCCTCAAGAATAAGTATCCAATTATGAGGATAGATGATTTGTTTGACCAATTACAAGAGGCAAGTTACTTCTCTAAGATCGATCTTTATTCCGGTTATCACTAATTAAGGGTAAAGGAGTGTGATATTCCCAAGACAACATTTCAAAAAAGGTATGGCCATTATAAATTCTTAGTAATGTCATTTGGATTAACCAATGTCATTGCGAAGGTGTTCAATCAATACTTGGACATGTTTGTGATTGTATTTATTGATGATATTTTGGTTTATTTTCGAAATGAGAAGGAGCTTGTTGATCACTTGAGGATTGTGTTGCAAACACTAAGGGAAAAGGGATTATTCACCAAGTTTAGTAAGTGCAAATTTTGACTAAGGGAAGTTGCATTCCTCGACCATGTGGTATCCCATGATGGAATTAAGGTTGATCAAAGAAAATGGAGGCGGTGAAAAATTGTCCTAGACCATTGTCTCTTTTGGATATTAGGAGTTTCTTAGACTTAGCCGGATACTATAAAAGGTTTTTGGAAGGCTTCTTATCAATCCCTTCGCCTTTGACCAAGTTTACCTAAAGAAAGTGAAGTTCCACTGGTCGGAAGTTTATGAGATGAGTTTCCAAGAGTTGAAAGACAGTCTTACTACTGCTCCTATTTTGACTCAATCAGAAGGGTCCGATGGTATTGTTGTGTATTATTATGCCTCGAGGGTAGGAATTGGTTGTCCATTGATGCAATATGGTAATGTGATAGTCTATGTTTCTAAGCAACTTAAGGTGCATGAAAGGAACTATCTGACTCATGACTTGGAGCTAGAGGCAGTATTGTTTGCTTTGAAGATTTGGAGACATTATCTTTATGGAGTCCACGTGGATGTGTTCACCATCACAAGAGTTTGTAATATGTGTCTAAGCATAAGGACTTAAAACTTTGACAAAGGAGGTAGATTTAATTGTTAAACTATGATATGAGTGTATATTACCATCCGGTAAAGCTAATATGGTTATTGATACACTTAATAGGTTTTCCATGAATAGAGTTGCCCATGTAGAAGAAGGTAAGAAAGAGTTGGTTAAGGATGTGCATCGATTAGCCCATTTAGGTGTTTATTTGGTTGATTCTAATGATGGAGGTGTTCTTATTCAAAATGGTTCAGAATCATCTCTTGTGGTGGATGTTAAGGCTAAACAAGATAATCATCCGATGTTGGTTGAATTGAAGAAGTCAGTTTTCAAAAAAATCCATTGAGGCTTTCTCCCAAGGGAGAGATGGTGTGCTTCATTATCAAGGTCGCTTGTGTGTGCCTAATGTGAATGGTCTAAGAGAGTTGATATTGGATGAGGCCCATAGATCTCGATATTTGATTTATCCGGGATCCACCAAGATGTATTTTGATTTGAGAGAGGTGTATTAGTGGAGCGGCATGAAGAAGGACATACTAAAATTTGTTGTTAGGTGTCCTAATTACCAACAAGTGAAGGTTGAGCATCAAAAATTGAGAGGTTTATCTCAAGACATTGAGCTTTCTACTTGAAAGTGGGAAGATGTGAATATGGACTTTATGATGAGTTTGCCTCGTACTAAGAAGAACCATGATTTTATTTGGGTTGCTGTAGATAGAATAACTAAGTCAGCTAATTTTCTATCGATAAAGACTTTTTATAGTGTCGAAGATTATGCCAAGATGTATATTCGTGAATTAGTAAGGCTTCATAGTGTTCTCTTGTCTATTATATCAGATCGAGGTACTTATTTCAATTCACACTTTTGGAAGTCATTTCAAAAGGGTCTTGGTATTAAAGTAAAGTTAAGTACAACCTTTCAACCTCAAACCGATGGCCAAGAGGAAAGAATAATTAAAATATTGTAGGATATGTTGAGGGAATGTGTCATTGATTTCAAGGAATTTGGGATGAGCATCTACCATTGATTGAGTTTGCCTACAACAATAGCTATTATTTTAGCATCTAAATGGATTTTTTCGAAGCTTTGTATGGGAGAAGGTGTAGGTCCCAGTGGGATGGTTTAAAGTGGGTGAGACGACATTGATTGGTCCTGATTTATTGTTGGATACTATGGAGAAGGTGAGGCTCATAAGATAAAGGTTGAAGACGGTTCAAAGTTTTCAAAAGTCTTATTCGGACAGTAGGAGAAGAGAACTCGAATTTGATGTGGACGATTGGGTCTATTTGAAGGTTTCACTCATAAAGGGTGTAATGTATTTTGGTAAAAAGGGAAAATTGAGTCCTAGATATATGGGACCTTATCAAGTATTGAAGCATATTGGCAAGGTGGCGTATAAATTAGACTTGCTATTTGAGTTGGCTATGGTTCATCCGGTGTTTCAAGTGTCGATGTTGAGGAAGTTTGTGGGTGATCCTAATTCTATTGTACCATTGGAACATGTAAGTGTTGAAGAAAACTTGACTTAGAAGGAGGTTCCGGTGGAAATTTTAGACAGGCAAGTGAATAGGTTAAGGAACAAACAACTTGCATTCGTTAATGTCTTTGTATGTCACAACCCGTCCTAGGGCCTAGTCGTAATACGACGACCGAAACCCCGAAGGGCTCCAACCAAGCCTCTTGTACATATCATAAGCATATATAAGGTAAGATATAAAATCGGAAACATCATAAGAGAGTCTAAAACCATGAAGAGAAATCAGAAAATGTCTTATGAGAACATAGACTTAAACATATGTCCGTCCAACTAGATATCTCTAACCATGAGTATGGGCAGGGGCTAATACACGTCCTTATCTCACCCTCAAATTTACAACGTAAACACAAGTCTTTTTAAAAGAGAAAATAGTAACCAACTTGAAACTAGTCCCCGATCAATGAGGACTCACCACAACACCTTCGAATAGAGAATGCCTACTAGTTACATGGACGATAAGGATCTTCAACCTCAACCCCTACATTATGAGACAATATAGGCAAAAATTATGCATTAGTACGTTTGAATGTACTAAGTATGGGGGCATGACATACAACGTAAATCATAGAATATAAAGGTTAAGTAAATCATGTGATAAGATGAAATACGTAAAGTCATGAGAAAATCATATTGACCAAAGCATTTAAAAGCATAAGTTTAAAATCATAACATACTTAAGAGATCATACATATGTGGATAGAAACCATAACCGAAACTAAGATCATGCGAGCTATAACATGGAATCCGATGATAGTCATACCGAGAAGGAGGAGGCTACATTGCCAAGGTAGACTCCTAATCATGAACATATGCTATTTGTGGATCCACTTGCTAGGCCATAAAGGCAAATCCTATGGTGGCACGTAGTTATAATACAAGAGACTTTATATAATGACCCCTTGTTTCGAGCCCCCACTTCAAGTCCACATTCGGTGCTAAGTCAAATCCCATGGAATACATACATAATATAAGATCATAGTTTCATATATCATAGTCATGATCATAGGTTTAAAATTATAGAATAGCTCATTTTCATAACATACTTGTAATGTGAGAATTTGACCTTTCATCATTACAATCATATTTGCATATTTCATATTGTTAGGCCTTAGGTCGCCTTACTTCATGACTTGCATGAAAAACCATAATTTGAAACATACTTATAATTCATGATCATAATGGAAATACATAGTCATAATTCATACTTTGAAAATTCATGACCATAACTTGAACTTGAAATTTGGGTATGACATGAATGCATGATCAATTTACTCAAAAATCATGAAATAAACTTTAAAACATGCATGATCATAAACTTTATATCAGCCCATACATAATTCATATAGATAATATTATTTAAAAGTATAATTAAATACTCATATTTTACACCATGAACCTTAGAAATCGAAATAGGAGAATTCATAGAAAATCTCTTCAATTTAATTCAATAACCATCAAATTATATCAAAATAGACTCATGATCATGCTTTAAATTAAAATTCATGCAATTGGAATAGAGATTACAAAACCCATAAAATAGCATACTTTAATTTGATAGAAACTTGAGAAATTGATTGGGCTTCATGGAAGAAAGGATCCATGAATCAATACCCACATATCTTGAGTGAGAATACTAATTAATTTGGAAGAACTTGAGAATTTTTATGGAGAAATTGAGTGAATTTGCTTGAAGTCTTCAATGGAAACCCTTGAGAGCCTTTTTGTAGAGAGAGAAATATTTGATAGATGAATTGTAGAAGAAAGAATAGAATTAGAGCTTTAGGTTAATTTATAGAGTTGAATTAGGTCCTAAAAACGTCTAGGTTCATTAACTAATAATTTGAAAAAAGTCTAAAATGCCCCTTAAAAAACTCAATTCGGCCGGATGACCTTTCTAGGTCCGCGTCGTGGACCTGTCGCAGACTACTCTATCTTATGGTTTCTTCAAAAAACTTTCTTCCATTCTACGGGTCCTAAAAATCCACTGAAACCATTTTTCTACAGGTTTTGACCCCCTGATCGATATTCCAAACTCGGATTTTTCAAAAAAATTAAGAATAATACGTTACATGAGAGGCCTATTTCCAAGGCATTCTTAAGGTATTTTTCTATTTTTTTATTTTTTATTTTTTAAAATTCTGAGAGATGTTACATTGGAGGAATCAATAAGTACAAAGTGCTACATGTGAAGCGGAAGAGGACATGATGAAGTGATATCCGTATCTCTTTCCTCCCACTCAAGCCTAAGGTATTAGGTCGCTCTTATGTAAATCACCTAAATTCCTGCGTTTCAATTTTTTCTATGTCTGTCATATGCATGAATGTTTATGAAGTTGATTTTAAAGTCATGGTTTATTCTAAGTTTGAAAATCTCATAGTTTGTACATTTTGATGTGTCATTGCATTGGGGTTGGGTTGCTAGTCCTCTTTCCATATACATTCTATGCTACTTGAATCTCATTCGAGGATAAATGTTCCCAAGGGGGAGATATTGGAAAGATGAAATAAGGAAAAGGTCAAGAGAAATTGGACTACCTCAAGTTTGTACGACTCGTAGATTTGTTTACAACTCATTAAAATGAGCCGTAGGGGCAGTGTATGAGGTTGAAAGGTTGGTTAAGTTTAGAAGGGATTTGATGAGTCAGTTGATGACTTGTAGGACAAGTGATGGCTCGTAGAGTGATTCATAGAAATGACCTATGATTTAGCAAATAATTCAAGTTTCAGTACTTTTTCTACGACTCAACAGGATGAGTTATAGAAATGTTTATGAGTCGTAGCAAGCACTCGTAGAGAAACTCCAGTGGCTAAGGTTTGGTTGGTTTTCAGAAGTTGCAGGATGAGTTGGGTCTATGACCCGTACACCTTTTGACGAGTTGTAAGGTAGAATCATAAGAACAATCATGATGCCTGATTTTTGGACCAAGTATTAGAGGTGGTTTACGACTAGGCTCTACGACTTGTAGAAGGAACAACGACTCGTAGAAACCCAGTAGTAGGGTCTTCTGATGGAGTTTAATGAAGGGTAATATCATCTTTTCCCTATTTCAGTTCAATGAATATAGACACTTTTAGTGCAATGTTCAGAACCTATAACTACCCAACCCTTCAAAATTCCTCCTATTCCAAGTCATTCTCAAAATAACCCAAGGTAAACAAATGTTTTCTCTCAAGGTCTTCTCCTACAATTCGAACTAGGGTTTCAAGAGAACAAGTCTCTTCTTCAATTTGATAGTCAAATTCACCAAGGTATATGGGATTTCAGTCATGGGTTCCGTTCACCCATGAAGTCCCAAGGTTCTCATCAAAAATCTTTTTTCAAATTTCAATGGTTTTCTAACCCTAAATTGATGAATTGTATTGGGTTGTTTCAATTATATTTTTATTTGTATTAAATGATCATTATATGCATGATTCTATATTAATTGCATGTTTTCAAGTTGATTTATAAATACCCATGCATAAAGTTAGTTTCAATGATGATTTACATGAATTATGATCATGAAGTTCAATGATTTTCAAAGAATGCTTTTATGAAAGAATTTTAAGACTTATGGATGATTGATGAAAGTTACAATGCTATTTCAATGATAATTCAAGAAGTTATTATGGTATGATTAGGAAAATTCTCACACAATAATGATTAGACGGTGCTAAGCATAATTCTCACCAAAGTTTATGGATTCTTATGAATCACTAAGTTAATGAGCTATCCTTATGATTATTTTCATGATGATGTTATTAACGATGTCTTAATTTTTTAATGAATTCTATTAGGAGATTGACTAAGCATTGAGAGGACTTTTAGGTGGGGTTCAGTACGGTAACCAAAGGTTTGTTACCTAAGAGAATCCTAGTAGCAACCTAAATTCTCAAACTACGTTGCCTCCATAGGTTGCCTTTAAGTCCTAGGTAGTGGATCCACATATAGCTCAATATGTTAATGTTGTGTCACGACCTGGACTAGGTTCTAGTCGTAACACGGCGATCGAAACACCTAAGGGCTCCAACCAAGACTCTTGACATATCGTAAGCATACATAAGGTAAAGTAAAGCAAAAACAACATAGGAAAGAATCTCAAAGAATGATTCACAAAGAAGAGTGTTAACTCGACTACATAGACTTTACATCATATGTCCAACAATGCCTTTACTACTTAAGACAGTCGGGGGCTAAGATATGTCCCTATCTCACCCTCAACATGAATATAACAAAAGTCTTTAAAGGGAAATAACTCATAACTCGCCCTCAATAGATGAGGACTCCAAAACTTTACCGAATGGGAACTCTACTAGCCATGTGTAGAAGGAATGTGATCCTCAACCCCTACACTATGAGACAATGTAGACAACAATATGTATTAGTACATTTGAATGTACTAAGTATGTGGGCATGCCATGCAACATAAAATATCAAATGTAATGACCAAATAATGTACGTGATATAAAGACTATAAGTGAAGTCATAAGAAAACATGATTTGATCAAATCCTTAAGAGACATAATTAAGACCATGAAAGTACATCAAAAGAATATACATACGTGGGATAGAACAATAACTGAAAATAAGACCATCGAGCTATAAGATGGAATCCCGATGTCTCCCCATACAATGCAAAAAAGGGGAATCTACTTGCCAAGGTAGACTCTACCCCTCTAGGTGGGTGTCATGAACATGTACTATATTTGGCTCCACTAGATAGGTCATATTTGCAAACCTACGGTGGCACTTAGTTTTGAGACTAGAGACTTTATACAAGGACCCTATAGGTTGAGCCCCCACCTCAAGCCTCATTCAGTTCTAATTCAAATCCCACAAAATACATTAACATAGTAATCATACTTAAAATAAATCATAAAAATTGTGCATAGGTTTAATATTAATAGAGTAGCTCATTTTCATGTCATAATTGCAATGTGAGTAAAAGTCTTTCAACATTACAAACTATACTTGCATAATTCATATCATTACATTTCTAGGTCACCAATTAAGGATCCTAAGTCACCTCTTTCCATATCTTGCTTGAAATTCACCTCTTTAATATAATTGAAATCCATAATCATTGTTCATATTTGAAATTAGGGTAAAACTCGTATATATAGGAAGTTTGTTTGAAAACCATTAGAGTTGGATTTAAAACATGCATGATCATACTATTATTTTCAACCCATATACAATTTATTCAAATAACATCAATTAGACAGGTAATTTAATCAAATTTTATAGAATTCATCATAAATAAGAAAACCCAATACATAGTCATTGAAATTAGGTCTTTTGAATTGAAAATCATAAGAATAAATTGGTAAAGAACCTTGGACTCCATGGGTGGAAGGGCCCATGGATGAATCCACACATACCTTGAATGAATTTGAACTTGAAATTGAGAAAGAAAACTTGTTCTTGAAGAAACGCTAGCCAAAAATTGTGGAAGATGAAGATCTCTTGAGGAACCTTGGGAGAGAAGTCTTAAAAGTGATTTTAGAGTTAATGAGGGAAAAGAATAGACTTAGAAATATTTAGGACGACTACATAATGAATCTAGTCCCTAAAACATCCACATACATGGATAAAACATAGGTGAAAGGACCAAACTATCCCTCATTAATCTGAGTCAAAAGAACCTATGAAAAGCACTCTTTGAGTCATAGGAATAGTGATGAGTCGTCAAGATGACTCGTCTTGCAGGTCGTCAAAAATCTGATTTTTTTGGGCCTCTGAATTTTTTGCACAACTTATTTTGATGAGTCATTGACTCTTCTATGACTCATCCTGTTGAGTCGTAGAGTGGGCCCTAAGGGTCAGTAGTTTTAGGAGTTCAAACCCTGCACTATGAATGACTTCTACAAGTCATAGAATCTTTCATTAGTTGTCAAACGACTCATAGAACCTCGCACTCTAGTAATCATATTTTCCATCCTCAGACTCAAGTCCACAATTCTCTCTATGACTCGTAAGGGTCTCTACGAGTCATAGACCCACTCATTGTCTTAGGGAACTTCCTAAATTTCCTCGAATTCTCTTTCATTCAACTTTTCAACTTTTGGGGTTTTACAATATCTCCCCCTTTGGAACATTTTTCCTCGAATAAGATTAACAACATAGAAAGGAAACAGAACGATGAGTAGCAAGACAACATGAATGCAATGACGCATATCAAAACATAAACCATAAGATTTTAAGTCTTAATCATAAATCATAACTTAAAAACCAACTTCATGAATATGCATGCATATGAAAAACATATGAAAACCGAAATGTAGGAGTTTAAACGACTTCAACATGAACAATGTAGTACCTTAGGCTTGAGTAGAAGGAAAGAGATACTAATAATGCTTCATCATGTCCGCTTTCTCTTACCATGTAGCATTCTCTACTTGTTGATTTCTCCATAACACCTTGATAGACGCAACCTCTTTATTCCTTAATCTCTTTACTTATCGGTCTAAGATTTCCACTAGAACTTTCTCATAAGTCAAGTTCTCTTCAACATTCACAATTTCCAATGGCACAATAGAGTTCGGATTATTCACGAACTTTCTCAACATCGACACATGAAATACTGGATGAACCATAGCCAATTCAAATGGAAAATCTAACTCATATATCACCTTGCCAAATGCTCCAATACCCTATAAGATCCTATATATATAGGACTTAGTTTCCCTTTCTTACCAAAACGCATTACACCCTTCATAGGTGAAACCTTTAAATACGCCTAATCATCTACATCGAATTCAAGGTCTCTCCTTTTTATGTAAAAATATGACTTTTGGAGACTTTCAACCATCTTTAATCTTTCCCTTATGAGCCTTACCTTTTCCATTACATCCACTACCAAGTTGGGACCAATCAATGCCATTTCACCCACTTCAAACCATCCCCCGAGGATCTATACCTTCTTTCATACAAGGCTTCAAATTGAGCCATTTGGATGCTAGAGTGATAATTGTTATTGTCGGTAAACGTAATCAACAGAAAATGCTCATCCCAACTTTTTTTAAGATCAATCACATACACCCTCAACATATCCTTCAAAGTTTGGATCATTCGTTCGGTTTGTCTATCGGTTTGATGATGAAAAGTGGCACTTAACTTAACTTTTGTACCAAGACCTTTTTGGAACAACTTCCAAAAGTGTGAAGTGAATTGGGTACCGCGATCTGATTTAATCGACATGGGGACTCCATAAAGTTTCACAAATTCACGAATGTACAACTTAGCATAGTCTTTGGCACCGTAAGAAGTCTTAACTAGTAGAAAATATGCCAACTTAGTCATTCGGTCCACAACCACCCAAATAGAATCATGTTGTTTTCTAGTATGAGGCAAATCCATCACGAAATCCATATTCACATCTTCCCACTTACAAGTAGGAATTTCAATGTATTGAGCTAAACCTCCCTATTTTTTATGCTCAACTTTCACTTGTCGACAATTAGGAC
The DNA here is from genome assembly GCF_947179165.1 of Solanum dulcamara. Taxonomy (NCBI): domain Eukaryota; kingdom Viridiplantae; phylum Streptophyta; class Magnoliopsida; order Solanales; family Solanaceae; genus Solanum; species Solanum dulcamara. The sequence continues at coordinate 23,643,714 of NC_077238.1, forward strand.
ACTTAGCCAAGAACTCCTCTATGTCCTTCTTCATGTCATTTCACCAATACACTTCCCTCAAATCACGATATATCTTGGTGGATCTTAGATGAATTTAGTACTGAGAACTATGGGCCTTATTCAATATCAATTCCTTTAGTCCCTCCATATTAGGAACACATAAACGTACTTGGTAATGATGTACCCTATCTCCTCCTTGGGAGAAAGCCTCAATAGCTTTTTTGGCAATTGATTTCTTTAATTCAACAAAAATTGGATCATTGTTTTGTTTGGCCTTAACATCTGCCATAAGAGATGATTCTGAGCCATTATGCACAAGAACACCTCCATTATAGGAATCAACCAAATGCATACCTAAATGTGCAAATCTATGAACATCCTTAACCAATTCATTCTTTTCTTCCTCAACATGAGCCACACTATTCATGGACAACCAACTAAGAGCATCAGCTACAACATTTGCATTACCCGGATGGTACAACACACTCATATAATAATATTTTAGGAGTTCAAGTTACCTCTTTTGCCTAAGGTTCAAGTTCTTTTGTCTAAACACATATTACAACTTTTTTGGTCGGTAAACACATCCACTTACACCCCCCATAAAGATAACGATGCCAAATTTTAAAAGAAAACACAACCACCATAATTTCAAGGTCATGGTTGGATAGTTCCTTTCTTGTAATTTTAGTTGCCTAGAGGTATATGCTATAACCTTACCATGTTGCATCAAAATACAACCCAAACAAACAGGTGAGGCATCACAATAAATAACAAACCCATACGAACCTTTGGTCAATGTCAAGATAGGAGCCGATGTAAAATGATATTGGAACTTAACTTTCTTTTAGGTCAACTTAGTCAAAGGTGAAGAAATAGAGGAGAACCCTTCCACAAACCTTCTATAGTATCCGGCTAAGCCCAAAAAGCTTCTAATTTCCGAAGGAGACAATGATCTAGGCCAATTATTCACCCCCTCTATTTTCTTTGGTTCAACCTTGATCCCATCATCGGACACCACATGGCCAAGAAATGCAACTTTCCTTAGACAAAATTCACACTTACTAAACTTGGAAAATTGTTGTTTGTCCCTTAGTGTTTGTAACACAATCCTCAAGTGACCCATATGATCTCCTTATTTTGGGAGTAAATAAGGATGTCATTAATAAACACTATTACAATCATGTCCAAGTATGGCTTGAAAATACGATTCATAAAACCCATGAAGTAGCGGGAGCATTGCTCAATCCAAATGACATAACTAGAAATTCAAAATGAGTATAACTTATTCGAAACACCATCTTGGGAATATCACGCTCCTTTACCCTTAGTTGATGATAACGAGAATAGAGATCCATCTTTGAGAAGTAACTTGCCTCTTGAAATTGGTCAAACAAACATCTATACTCGAAATTGGATATTTTTCCTTTACGGTGACCGTATTCAATTGTCGGTAATCTATACAAATTTGGAGTGACCCATCCTTCTTCCTAACAAAAAACATAGGAGCACCCCATAGAGAAATACTTGGCCTTATAAAAACCTCATCCACAAGTCCTTCAATTGCTCCTTCAACTCCTTATGTTCCTCCGGAGGCATACTGTAAGGAGAAATAGAAATATGTTGAGTACCTGGAAGGAGATCTATGACAAAGTCAATTTTCCTTTCAAGAGGAACACTAGGCAAGCCATCATGAAGCTCATTAACTATCGGGACTGACTCAAGAATAGGAATTTCAGAATGAACATCTCTCATTCACACTATATGATATATGTATCCTTTGAAAATCCTTTTCTACGCCTTAATACATGAGATGAATCGACCCTTAACTATCAAATCATTACCCTTCCATTCAAAAATAGGCTCATTAGGAAATTGAAACTTAACCCTACGGGTTTTACAATCAATGGACGCATAGGAGGCATGTAACCAATCCATACCAAGAATAATGTCAAAATCAATCATTCTAATTCAATAAGACCACAAGGGATAAATTTATGCAAAACCACCATGGGAAAATTTCTATAACCTATCTTGGCTAACACTAAATAACCAATGGAAGTATAAATCGAAAAAGGCTCTAACAATACTTTGGGGAACACATCTCATAGCAAGGTAAGGTGTAGCAAAATACAAATTAGCACCCACATCAAGCAATGCATAAACATCAAAGTTAAAGACCTATAACATACCCGTGACCACATTGGGCGACTCCTCAACCTCTTACCTAGAATTAAGAGTATAGATTCAGTTGTTGCATTGACCATACTTAGGTTGAACTTGGGTACCTTGTTTCACTTGTCCTCCTTGAGGACGACCTTCTGTTCCCTTGTTATCAATATTAGGGAACTCATATTGCTTGTGGCCCATCTTTTCATATTTATAGCAAGCACCCATTACTATCAAGCCCCTTCCCCCATGATTCTTTCTAAACTTAGCACACTTAGGAAAAGTGAGGCTACTAGCACTCACACCACCACCTTGATCCTTAGGGTATGGCACCCTATCTTTAAAAAAAAATTCCCAAGCTTTGGCCTTGTTGAGAGAGGCCACTAAAACCACTGGTCCTAGCATTTGAGAACCCACCTTCATATCGGGATCTCTTACAACCCCTCATCCTCATCTCTTTGAGTTTTTCTCCTTCAATTTGTTCGGCAAAATTTATAAGCCGAGATATGTCTATTTCTTTGACAAGCATAGCGGTACGATATGCCTTTACAAACAAGTCGGACACCCTTAATATGAATTGACTCATTCGTGTACGTGGATCGACAATCAATAAAGGAACATACTTGGATAGCTTAGTTAACTTAACAACATAGTCCCTCGTACCCATGTTACCGTATCAAATATTGATGAACTCCAAGCAAAGTAAATTTGAAGGCTAGGTCCTTCATCCGCCCTTTTGAACTTCTATTAGGTATACCACACTTGAGAAACTCTCTTGAGTTGGTAGGATGCTAGCTCTGCCTTCTCCTTCGAAGTTACCCACATAATCCTCACTATCTTATATACCTTATCGATGAACTCTTCGAGATCCTCATCAACTTTCCAACCATGGAACTCGAGAGGGTTATTCTTGCAAAGTCCCTTACCCTAGAAGCCAAAGTAGGAATATTAGGAGGAGTCATAACCCCTTGATTGGCCACAACTTGGGCTAGAATAGTAATGGCGGTCCGGAACTCTTAATTTGTCACTTGATTGGGAAGAGAACCTTAGATTGAGGGACTTGTCTTTTTGGAGGAATTTTCTAAAAGTTGCAAAGAACAATCGTTAAGAAGAGGAAGTCTTAGACCATACCTTATCGCATGATATAGATTATGAAAGAAGTGAGGATTTCCTAAATGCCTCATAGACTCCTATTAATAGATGTGGAACGCTTCACACACATGAGTAAGACTCTACTTAAGGTGTCATGTTGGACACCATAGAACATCTTAAACCTTGTAATATGATACCAAGTTTGTCACGACTCGCACTAGGCCCTAGGTCTAATACAACGATCGAAACCCCTAAGGACTCCAACCAAGCCTCCTTATATATCATAAGCATATATAAGATAAAGTACAAAATAAATAACATAGGAAAGAATCTCACAGCATGATTCGTAAAGGAGATTGTAAACTCCAATATATAGACTCTACATCATATGTCCAATAATTTCTTTACTACTTAAGATGGGCGGGGGAAAATACATGTCCTTAGATCACTCTCAATATGAATATAATAAAAGTATTTAAAAGGAAATAACTAATAACTCGCCCTCGACAGATGAGGACTCACTAAAACTTTGTCGGATGGGAACTTTACTAGCCACATGTAGGAGAAATGTGATCCTCAACCCTTACATTATGAGACAATGTAGTCAACAATATGCATTAGTATGTTTGAATGTACTAAGTATATGGACATTCCATGCAACATAAAACATGAGATGTAATGACCAAATAATGTACGTGATATAAAGACGATAAGCAAAGTCATAAGAAAACATGATTTGATCAAAGCGTTAAGAGACATAATTGAGACCATAAAAGTACATAAATATTATACATATATGGAATAGAACCATAACCGATAATAAGACCATGCGAGTTATAACATGGAATCCCGATGTCTCCTCATATAATGAAATAAAAGGCTTGCCAAGGTAGACTCAACCCCGCTAGTGCGGGTGTCATAAACATGTTCTATATATGGACTCACTAGCTAGGCCATATTGGAAAACGTATGGTGCACGTAGTTATAAGACTAGAGACTTTATATAAGGACCCTATAGGATGAGCCCCACCTCAAGCCTCATTCAATGCTAATTCAAATCCCACAAAATACATTAACATAGTAATCATACTTAAAACAAATCATAAAACTTGTGCATAGGTTTAACATTAATAGAGTAGCTCCTTTTTATGTCATAATTGCAATGTGAGTAAAAGTCTTTCAACATTACAAACTGTACTTGCATAATTCATATCATTACATTCCTAGGTCACCAATTAAGGATCCTAGTCACCTCTTTCCATATCTTGCATGAAATTCACCTCTTTAAATCTGTAATTAATGTTCATACTTAAAATTAGGGTAAAACTCATATATATAGGAAGTTTGATTGAAAACCATGAGAGTTTGATTGAAAAAATGCATGAACATACTATTCTTTTCAACCCATACACAATTTATTCAAATAACATCAATTAGATAGGTAATTTAATCAAATTTCATAGAATTCATCATAAATAAGAAAACCCAATACATAGTCATTGAAATTAGGTCTTTTGAATTGAAAATCATAAGAATAAATTGGATAAGAACCTTGGACTCCATGGGTGGAAGGGCCCATGGATAAATTCACACATATCTTGAATGAATTTGAACTTGAAATTGAGAAAGAAAACTTATTCTTGAAGAAACCCTAGCCAAAAATTATGGAAGATGAAGATCTCTTGAGGAACCTTGGGAGAGAAGTCTTAAAAGTGATTTTAGAGTTAATGAGGGAAAATAATAGACTTAGGAGTATTTAGGACAATTACATAATGAATCTAGTCCCAGAAATGTTCACATTCATTGATAAAACATAAGGAAAAGAGCCAAACTGGCCCTCATTAATCTGAGTCAGAATAACCTACGAAAGGTACTTTATGAGTTATAGGAATAGTGATGAGTCATCAAGATGACTCATCCTGCAAGTCGTCAAAGCTCTAATTTTTTGTGGCCTCTAAAGTTTTTATATGACTCATTTAGATGAGCTATCAACTCCTCTACGACTCGTTGTATTGAGTCTTAGAGTATTTTATGTAGGTCAATAATTACAGGAGTTCAAACAACGCACTATGAATGACTTATATGAGTCGTAGACTCCTTCATGAGTCATCAAATGACTCATATACCCTCACACTCTACTGATCATATTTCCCATGCTGAAACTCAAGCCACGAGTCCTCTCAACAACTCATAATGGTCCCTACAAGTTTTAAACCCACTCGTAGTCTTAGGGAACTACCCTAATTTTCTTGAATTCTCTTTTGTTTAGATTATGAACTTCCGAAGTCTTACAGGTTATTCTCACAGAGTCTACCTTAGAAAGTATCCTCTCTCTTCTCAGTATGGGAGTTACATCAGCTTCTATTTTATAGCTCGCATGGTCTTAGATGTCGGTTAAATGTCATATCCTACACAAGTGCAATGAAATTATGTAAGATTTACTATGAAGTTTTATGATGCATTGACCACAAGCTTTCAATGTGATTTGAAATGCTTTTTAGTCTTATCTATGTTTTGATTACATTGGTCATGTATCCTATGCTCCTTATTATCATTGTTCATGCATATCTCACATACTTAGTACCTTCTATATTCTAATACATACTTTTGCCTACATTATCTCATAATATAGGAACAAACGATCCTCATGCTCCTCACATTCATGGCTAGAGTTGATATAGTATTCTAGAGTGTTGGTGAGTCCTCATTTATCGAGGACATGACTTTTTTCTTTGAGGAAATGACTTTTTGTTTTACATTGCTACTTTTATTTCTTTCATGTTAGGGTGAACTAGGATCTTGTCCTAAGCCGCCTTCTAGTTTTAGAGGTATGATTAGACATAGAAGTTGATGTAGTCTACTTTGGACATATGTTTGGAGTTCCTACTATTCTTAGACTTTCATGGTTATGAGTTGTTATTCTGCTTGATTCATTATGTTTATTTGACCTTATAAATGTGATGTATGCTAAGAGGCTTGGTTGGGATCCTTTCGGATTTTCGATTATCGTGTCACTCCTAGGGTCTAGCTTAGGGTGTGACAGTAGGATCCAATGATCATGCTCATCCTTCACCCACTCGTGGCTAGAGTTTATCTTAATTTTGGACTATTGGTGAGTCCTCATAGTTTGAGGACTTGACATTTATTTTATTTTGTTAGTTGATTACTTCATTACTCTTATGTTTTCATGGGTGAGATAGGAGATTGTCTTATACCCCCATCCAGTTATTAGAGGCATGTTAGATAGTGAGAGTCTATGTTCTCGCTATTGCTCATTTTGAGACTTATGCTCCTTTTATTGAGACTATGCTTCTGTATTTCCAAGTTAGCTTTATTTACCTTATGTACCTTATATATGCTCATAAATGATATGTTAAGAGTCTTGGTTAGGTTTCCTTGAGATTCTAATCTTCATATAATGGTTAGTCCCTAGTTTGGGTTATGACACACGGTAGACTACAACTCCCAAAAGTTGGCCAAGCTTTATGTCAAGGAGATAGTAAAGTTGCACGGGGTTCCCCTTTCCATCATTTCAAACAGATTTATGTAGATTACTTCTAAATACTGGTGTAAGTTGTATGAAGACTTGGCCACCTAGATAAATTATAGCACAACCTTTCATCTTCGGACGAATGATCAATCAGAGAGGGTAATTCAAGTATTGGAGGATATGTTGATTTTTGGGGTTATTGAGATCAGTTCTTACAATTGTGTGAATTTTGATACAATAATAGTTATTACTCCAGTTTTAATATGGCACCATTTGAAGCACTTTATGAGAGAGAAAGTAGATTGTCCATACGAGGGTTTGAGGCTGGTAATGTGAAGCCTTTAAGCATCGAATTAGTAAGGGAAGATCAGGAAAAGGTGAGAGGTATACAAACAAAGTTGTTGGCATCCTAGAGCAGACAAAAAGAGAATATGGATCGCAAGGTAAGGGACATAGTATTTTAGGATGGTGAACAAGTTCTATTGAAAGTTTTGCGAACGAAAGGAGTAATGAGGTTTGGATGAAGGATATCTTAGCTCTTATTATATAGATCAATTTGAGGTTCTTCAAAGTGTGGGGCAAGTAGCATATAAGTTATGTAAGACCCCAAAAGTTGCAAAGTTGGAACAAGGAAGAATTCCAAGATAATGGATTGTTTCTGATATTATAAGTTAACCAATGACTTGTAATAACTCCTACGAGTCGTAGGAGTGACTCGTAGGAATAATATTAAGTTTGGAAATTTAGTTGTCTGGAAGAAGGTTTTTGAGTCGATTGATGACTCATAAGAGTCAGTCGTAGGTTGAAGTTTGATTTTGGGAAAAATACAAGCCTTAGTACTTTTGAAATAACTCAACAAGATGAGTCGTAATAAGGACAATGATTCATAAAGTGGACTCATAGGATGAGTCCTAAGATCAGATTTTTTACTAAGTATCAGGTGAGGTTGACGAGTCATGTCCAAAACTCATATATGAATCGGCGACTCGTAGAGGGCCACTCATAGGGCCCTCCGGCCAAATTAACTCCTAAACTACGTCTTTTTAGGATTATTTGGGAACCTATAAGTACCTAAACCCTTTAATTTCAAGTCATTCACTCCCAATAAGAGCTACTTATTTCCAACTTCAATAAACCTAAGTTTTCTCTCAAACCTGCACTACCAAACCCTAAAAGGGCAATTTAGTCACAAAAACGGAAATGGGGTGGGACCCACCTCCCGATGCTGAAAAATTTCGTTCGAAAGATGGAACTGTAGATTCCATCGAGACAAACACAACAAAAGTTACCACATTACCAGATTCCATCTACAGCTCCTCAAATCTCCAAAATACTGAAGAAATCACTTTTCAAGTTTCTCGGGAGGAGCTGCTGAATGCAGAAAAAATTATTGCTTTGAAAAATTGTGGATTGCTGCAGGTTACAAGTAATATAGGAGATGCATCCTCATCTCATATACTACATACAGTGCAAAAATCCGACACATAAACAGTCCAGATTGAGAGCAATAAAGAGGCGCATATTGACACCAATGTGCAACCACTTCGCCTTCACGTTTCAGGTGGTTCCGGCGACATTCGAGCCATCGCACCACCTGGGCTTTGTTCTCAAGGATATGGCGCCCCTCAGGGAACAAAAATCTCTGGCGAAATCATCGTCGGCGAACAGTTCGGCGTCGGCGGCGGAGCTCTGGCGAACAAAACTGAACAAGATGAATACCAAAATGATCCTCAAGCTATTTCCCATCCTCCCAGCCATGAGCGCCAACTCGAATATACTCCAATTGTTTCGAATTCCCATTTGAGCTCTGACAACAATGGAGTCGCCGGAGCTCCGACGACTGAATTCATCCAAGACCAATACCAAAAGGTGCGTAACAGTGTGGAGAGGCATTCTAACAATAAAACATGTCTCGAATCTCCACAAACAAGTTCAAATTCAAAAGGTCGTCAAGACGACTTTGGGGGTGCCGGAGCTCCGGTGAACCAATTGGAACAAGACCAATTCCAAAAGGTCCATCAAGGTGTTAGGAGGTTCCCAAGCTATATAGAGTGCCTCGAATCACAACCAACAAGCTCAAACTCAAAAAGTCGCAAAGACACTCATCTTAATGAAGAACACTGTGACAGTGTTCTTCAATCTGAATTTGTAACTGGTGCGATGGATCATGATAAATATGACCAACAAGAAAATAGAATGGGAACATTGGAAAGCATTGAAGAGTATGATCAAGTCCCCAAAGAAAATTCGAAGGGGAATTTTGTTGTTGAGCAAGGGAACAGTGCCCCTACAGTGGTTCCTCCAGGTAAGTCCTCTAACTATTTCAATCAATATATAATAAAACGTACTAGTCATAATCACAATGTTGATCAAATGCATATTGATACTGTCAAATTTCAAGAAGTTAGTCTAACTGATAATAATACTCAAAAAGAAAATGTAGCTAATGCAGCTACTGTTAAGTCTTCTGATATGCATCTTGTTATGTCCAAGAATAATGAAGTACTGCAGACTTCTACTCACAATGTTGATGTTGATCTTGTTGATAAACACAAGGAGCAGGGGAACATATTACCTGGAAATGTTGAAAAAACCAAACAAACTGCCCAGTTGAACAGGGGTCTCAATGTGAAATTTCAACATGTCCAAAATCCTTATGTTCCTAATAGTAACCCAATGAAAGTGTCTAATAACTTTGATGCTTTCAAATCCAATAATAAATCTGCTACTATGAATACTGGAAGCAATTTAGGTCCCAAATATCCAAACCAACTTAGAGCTCCAACTTTTAATACTTCTATTTCTACTAATCATGTGGTGTCCCCTACTAATCAGTTACATGTCAAACAAAACAAGCATCCCAATACTAATATTCCAACCCCTCCAAATCCTGTCATCCATCAGACCTTGGCTACTAAGCTGAGAGCCCAAGAAGCCATTAAAACAACCATTATTGATATTACACCCCCCAAAATTACTACAAAACAAGGCTATCCAGCTATAGTATTTACAGAAGAAGATTTCTTGGTGAAATTGGCTAGTGATTGTAAGTATACTCTGATAGGAAAATTCACTAATACTATGCCTAAGATAGAAACCATTAGAAAGGAATTCATCTTGCAAACAGAGCTCAGAGGAGGAGTGAAAATTACTTATTTTAACTCTAGGCATCTGTACATAGACTTGGACAATGAATATGATCACTCTACTGTATGGTCCAAAGGAAGAATGTACATAAATGGACAGCTTATGAGACTCCAGCTATGGACCCCCACCTTCAAGCCTGAAGAAGAAACCTCTTTAGTTCCTATATGGGCTATATTACCAGAACTACCTTGGCACTGTTATCGTCTTGAAGTGGTAACCCCTTTACTGTCCCCAATTGGAAAGGTGTTGTTCTTGGATTTGGCAACCTACAAGAAAACAAGGGGTAGTGTTGCCAAAGTCAAAGTATAAATTGACCTTACAAAAGAAAGACCACAGCATGTATGGATGGGCTATGGTGAAGATGAAAATGGAGTAGGAAGGTGGCAGTCTATTCAATATGAAGGGGTGCCAGATTACTGTCAACACTGCAAACATCAAGGTCACACCATTCATGTTTGTACTGTTAAAAGAAGGGATGAGGATAAGCAGAAAAAGCAAGTTCAAGAAGAAGAAGGAAGACACAAAGATAAGAACAGCACTGACAAGAATAAGGAACAACAGAAAAATGAGCTAAAGCACCAAGAAGACAAACAAAGTAAGGAACAACAAAATACTAGTAGGGCTGCAGCTGAAAAAAGAGACCAAGAACATGCAGGTTGGCAAATTCAAAGGAGGAAAGGTAAAAAAGAAGAACACCACCACCAACAACAACCACAACAACATAAAACACAAGTATACATGACACAAGGGGAAACTTCAGTACCCCACCAGCATAATATCAGCAGTAGCAGAGAAGGGAAAACTCCACAGCAGGTAGGTATGGTTAATATCTCTAAATTTAATACTTGTACTAACCAAACTTATAATGTAGACTCTGGAGTCCAGAGCTTACTCCCTACTCCCCATACAACATTGGATCCCATCCCCCATAAGCCTATACAGCAGGTTCTACATGGTACTAGAAGTAGCAGACCTGCAGATAAACAAAAAGAGCAAAATATTACAGCTATTTATGCACCAAGTACTGCTGTGAACAATGTGGAATGCAACAATGCCTATGGAAAAATCCCAGGTATTGACTCAATGCTCCCACACCCCCATGGCTCCCCCAATTAGTTTAATGTCTTAAATGGTATTACTGTTATGGCTGATAAAGTCTGTGGAGGTGAGGATGGGGGAATATAGGAGAAAACCACTAATCTGCAGGAAGGGGAAACCAAGGGGAAGGAAAATTTGGCTGAGCATAGAAAAGATCCTAGAACCCCTGTCAACACTCTTCCAGCAGAAATAAGGTCCTCTATGCAATGGCAACAAGATGATATTCAACAAGTTCCAGAAGACAGGTTACAGCTCACTGAAATGGATAAGGGAGGTGCAGAATCTCCAAATAGCTGTGAAGGAAATATGGGTGCAGTTACTAAGCTCCTGGATAATAAATATACTCTATCTCTGAGTAAGAAGAAGAGGGATGCAATGAAGAAAAAGTTAGCTCAGAAACAAAAAAAATCTCTGTCTGGAAAAACACAACACAGAGTGAACTATGTGTTGGTTGGTGAACAAGCAGGGATTCATGTGACACCTCTTCAAATTCAATCCAGTTCTACTGAAGTATGTGTTCTTAATAAGAGAGCCATATCAGATGACAATGAGGATGAATACAGACCTATTCAATCTGAAGATGAAGAGAATCTGGACCAAAGGGAACAATCTCAAGATGAGGATGAGGAAACTAGTGCCTCTCCCTTTAGAGCATTGGAGGATATCACAGATACTACAATACAGGAGGAGGTGCTGCAGGTCACTGAGGAGAAGGGTTTATCACCCAGGGGTCAGCAAGATCAGAACAAGAAGAAAAAGAAACAAGACATCTCCACCAGTTCAGATAATGCTACTTATAAGAGTGGCATCAAAACAAGGTCCAAATCCATAAAACCTTGATGATGAATACAATATGCTGGAATGCAAGGAGTATTGATACTCAAGGTGCTTTGGATAGACTCCAAAAACTCAAGGATTATCATAGTCTCTCTATGTTGGCAATTCTTGAACCATTTGCTCATCAATCACAGATCAACCAATACAAAAATTAGCTTAGAATGAATAATGCCTGTCATAATCCTAATAACAAGATTTGGCTATTCTGGAATCGGGATGTGGACTGTCACATTAGAGACCAGGATGAACAACAGGTCACTTGTGATATTAAACATGTGTCTAGCCCCAATTCTCACACTATTACATTTGTCTATGCCAAGTGTAAAGATTACTTGAGAAGAAGTCTTTGGGAAAAAATGCTGCAGGTGGCTGATATTGATACCTTCCTGGATACTGTTAAAACATGTTGGGATAGGCATATGGAAGGAAATCCTATGAGAATTTTCCACCAAGGGCTACATCAAGCTGGACAAGATAGGGATGGCAAGCTTCAGGAGAAAAAGATTAAAAAGGATCAAACAACCTTCTTGAACTATTTTTATCTTCAATGTTCTAACTTACTCTTCAAATTGGATATCAATATGACTAGTGATAACCACTTTGAAGGTTCTACAGTTAGGACCATTGTAAAGGGGAGAGTCTCCCCTGCATCTTACCTACCTAGGATTAGAGTAGCCTTTTTATTTTTCTTTCCTTTCCTTCTACTTTTTGACTGTGCAGGAACTTGTACACATGCAACATATCAATCCACAGTTGGAGGGCCAGCTATGTGTGCTGCATATTAAAGCAGTGGCATGATGGAACACTTTACTATTTGGAGCTTGCAGCTTGTGGAATTCCTCCATGCAACCAGAACTTACATCAAGGGGCTGGTGCTGGAGTGTCAGCAACTGAGCTTGGAATTCCAACAACAGGCAGCATACAAGGAGAAACTATAGCACAATTTTTGCTGTGCAGAATTTTTCTTATTCTTTTACTTGTACAGGTACAATACACAACTGCAATCTCCAAGAAAAAGTTCTTCAGCATACAACAACTCACTAGAACATAAAGCAACATCAAGACATACCTGCAATAAATGGACTACAGCTGCAGCAACAGCCATCAAAATTCCAGCATAGGCCACAGCTGCAACCCCCAACAAAAGCATCATGCAACATCAAATTGACTCCAAACTGGGCAGGAATACAGAAAATACAGTAGTTGCAAAGCCCAAGAAGTTTCAGCTCAAACGGATATTTGGAGACGTTAGTCGAGCGACCTTAAAAAAGTTAGCCGAATTAAGTCTCCAAATGGAACACTTCACTACTTGGAGCTTATCCAAAAGGCCTCCAAATGTTGCAAGAACACAGAAAATACAGTATTTGCAAAGCCCAAGAAGTTTTACCTCAAACGTATAATTGGAGATGGTAGTCGAGCGACTTTGAAAAAGTTAGCCGACTTAACTCTCCAAATGAAGCACTTCACTACTTGGAGCTTCCAGATTGTCCAAAAGGCCTCCAAATGTTGCAAGAACATAGAAAATACTGTAATTACAAATCCCAAGAAGTTTCATCCCAAATGGATAATTGGAGACGTTAGTCGAGCGACCTTGAAAAAGTTAGCCGACTTAAGTCTTCAAATGGAGCAATTCACTACTTGGAGCTTCCAGCTTGTCCAAAAGGCCTCCAAATGTTGCAAGAACACAAAAAATATAGTAACTACACGGCCCAAGAAGTTCCACCTCAAATGGATAATTGGAAACGTTATTCGAGCGACCTTGAAAAAGTTAGCCGACGTAAGCATAATGAGGAGGTTGGTGTCTATTTGTTTTTGGTCTTGTTGGCTTGTCTCTATGCATTTGCAGGTATCTGGAGATACATTAAAGCATGTTACAGTTGGGGACATGTTTACAAGCCACAACACACAAAAACTCCAACAACATACAGCATACAAGGACAAACTACAAGTCCACAATGGACCTGCAGAACCACAGCACAGTGTTTGCTGTGCAGGAGTATTGGAGACCTGCAATAGATGGGCTACAGCTGCAGCAACAGCAGTGGCAACAGGGTTGTTTTTCTTTGCAGATGCAGGGATTACAAAGTGCATGGTTGCACTTGTAGATGCAGCCAACAACTACCATGCTACAACACGTGCAACAGCCCTCCTGGATTCTGTGAAGGCACACAAGAACCCTCCAATATCCAAGGCACCATCTGTTAAACCTCCTGGCAGCAGCAGCACCCATCAACACTCATTATGGGAGTCTAATCTGGGAGGCCATTATTCTTGTTTGTGTGGTTGTTTATTTGAGTATGCAGGCTGCTGGAACATCAGAAGCTGCAAAATCCATGAAGCTGCAGTTGCAGATATCATGCCACAGAGTGCTGAAGCTGAATTTGATTGGAAGCAACAACAAATTCACAGCTGTGGAATGCAACAGCTACAAACACCATCAACAAGAGGAGTTGTAACCAGCCACAGCACCTTGGAGCTCAGAAGATACAGCAGCAACCTTACAACTACAATAATCCAACACCAACAATCTTCAACTTCCATCTACTTGCAATTGAGGAGCCCTCCAATGGGCACCACAGAACCCCCACACACTGGTTTGCTTCCTTGGCTATTTCCTTGTGCAGGTCCACAAAGAACCAAATAAAGGGAGACATCAACCATTCATGCAGGGACCTTCTTGCAGCAGCTCCAAGTCACTTTGAGCTCCTTGTTTGTTTGTTTGTGGGTATGCAGGTACAATCATGCAAAATGCAAGGAAACACCCAAGCAACTGCTCATGCCATGGCTGCATCACCTACAAGTTACAATTTGCTGCTCTTCAGTCACTCCTTTTCTCAACAACAACTCCAACGTTGCTGGTTATTATAGCTCTATATACTTCCTCTCGTTTCATCCTCCTTAGCTGATAATTATGATTGTGATGTTGTTGCATACTTCCCTTGGACTTACTTGGTACGACAAGATGAAAAAGGGCAAAGATGAAAAGAGCTTCTTCACCCCATGCGAGATAGAAGATTCATATACTTGTTCTTCCTCAATTTAGCTATGTATGGTACGTAGCATAGTTGAATAGGACTAGTGTAGGTTACTTTCTTGTCTTCTCATGGAAGGGGAGAGTCTCCCTCATTTATGCTTTCTTAGTCGACTTGTATCGGGAGGAGTCCTCTCATAGATTTACTGCTTTCTAGTTATAGATAACTCGTTTTGCTACGGGGATGAGTTAGCCGACCTTGATAGGTTAGCCGACTTATGAACCAACATAGGATCGGAGGTAAGGTTTATGTCCCCCTCCTTGTATTTTTCTGTTTTATTTTATGTTAAGGCTTGGGGGTGATGCTCAACCCCTGACTGTGCACGAGAGGTGGGAGCCTCGTGTAGGGTCTGTTCCCATAAAAAAAAATTCACTCCCAATTTATCATATGCAATATTTCTCTCCAAAGATCTTCAAGTCATGTCTCCTAGTTCAAACTACATTCTAGGGTTGATTAATCAAGGTATGTGGTATTTGATCCTAGGGTACTTTCACCCATGGAGCCCAACCAATTCTCATCTTCTTGATAAATTAAAGTATGTATGAATTATCAGTTTTGTGATCTCTGTTTGAATTGCATGAATTCTGATTCTAATTATGATTATGAATCTATTTTAATATAAATTGATGATTATTGCATTAAATTGAACAGTTTTTCTATGAATTTTTCCTTTTAGATTTTCAGGGTTCATAATATAAACTATGGGTATTTTCAATTATACTTCCGATAGATATTATCTTTATGAATTATGTGGACAGAAAGTATATAATCATGCATGTTTTCAATCCAACTTCATGATTTCCAAGGAAATTGATCATGTATTCTTGTTCTACCCTAATTTCAATTAGAATCTATGATCATAAATTTCAAGTATGAAAGCATGTGTATGACACGAGGTAATTTAGGATCCTTAAATGGTGAACTAGGGACCTAATGTTATTTTTAATGCAAGCTTATGAAAGGAAGGGATGACTTAGAGCCTTTACATGGTGACCTAAGATTCTAATGATATTTCTTATGATGGTATGATAGTATAAAATTGAGCTATTTTATGAACTATGAGATTTATGAACAAGCTTGTGAATATATTTTAAGTATTCTTTTTTTATGATATGTATTTCATGGGATTTCACTTAGCACCGAATGAGTCTTGAGGTGGGGGCTCGACCTACTGGGTCAGTACATAAAGTCTCTAGTCTCATAACTGCGTGCCACCATAAGATGCCTTTATACCCTAGCTAGTAGATCCACATATAGTATATGTTCATGACACACTTATGTAAGACCCAGAAGTTAGAAAGTCCTAAAAAAAGGAGCAAAGGATGAAAACTCAGGAAAATGCAAAAATTGACATAAGTGATGGCCACGAAAGGCCCTTAGAGGCCGTGGTGAGCACCACGGACTGTGGTGAACAACCATGGTGGAGATTCAGAGAATCAGACCTGCAGGGAAGGGACCACGGACCATGATGAGCACTATGAACTATAGTACCCTCTATGGTGACCCCTCCCCTAAGACCCAGGAAACGTCCCGAGGCAAGGGCCATGGTCAACCACCATGGGCCATAGAGCGCTTCATGGACCGTGGTGTGTTTCTGTGGTGGTCACTCTACAGGACTCTTAAAGGACCTGCACCATTGCCACTGTTCACGGACTGTAATGCCCTCCACGGATCATGAAGGCCTCCTTGGAGGAAGTTCAGAGACCCTCCTTGTAGACTTCAAAAAAATATTTCTCCAAGTCATTCACTATGAGACGCAACCACAAGCCATGGTTAGCACCACAGACCATGAAGCCAATCCGACTAGATTATTAAAAGGGGAATTTTGGTCCTTTCCTATGTTTTAACACAAAGTGAGGTTGTTTTGAGGGAATAAATCACTTATTTAAAAGACCCTAGTCCTTTCTACACTCATTCACTCTCACTCATGTTCAAAGACCCAAACCCTAACCTCCTAAGTTCACTCAAGTCTTTCTTTTCATCAAGAAATCCCAGGTT
Source organism: Solanum dulcamara (assembly GCF_947179165.1). NCBI lineage: Eukaryota > Viridiplantae > Streptophyta > Magnoliopsida > Solanales > Solanaceae > Solanum > Solanum dulcamara. Next base: position 23,660,577 of record NC_077238.1, read on the forward strand.
CATTCTAAGAAGATCAAGTCTCCATTTCTGCAAAGCTTGCATTAGGGTTTCATTCCCTAAGGTATGTGGGTCTCATTAATGGGTTCATCCATCCATTGAGTCCAAGTGATTTCTTAACTTAATATTTTAATTTTAAATGATGAAATCTTATGGGTTTTATATAATGATTCCAAATGCGTAGATTATTGTCTATTTGATGTTTATTTACCTATATTGATATATATTGACTCTCGATTTCATAAAATGGATATTTTATCAAGGTCCTTATATGAAGGCATAAAAGTAGATTTAAAGTATATTGGTGGGTTGTTTTAAGATGTTTTAATTGATGCATTTCCATTACTCTGATGTATGCTAGCATCTTTTTAAAGTATTTGAAAGTTGAATGAAATGAACCCACCTAGTTTCATTATGTTGAAATGAAGTTGAATTGAAAAATTTGAGTCCAAAATGAATGTTTATGAAAGTGAATATTTATGATTAAAGGGAATTTCAAGAAATAAAAGAATGGTGAAATGATATTCCACTTGGGAAAGGTCAATTCTCACTTGTGCGAATCAATGAAAGGTTTTAATAAGCTATTATATGGAATGGTGATTTGATGTCTAAAGATATATGAATGCTTATGTTATTATGATAGATATATGTTATTTAGTGGTATTTGACCTAGCATCGAGTTTAACATGTAGATGGGGACTCGACCTAAGGGGTTTGTAAGAAAAGTCTTCTATTGCATTAACTATGCACCAACATAGGATCCCTTGTACTCTATGTAAGCTAGTGGATCCAAAAATAGACCTTAAAGTTAAAGTTGAAGAAATGATTAAAGTTGATGGAGTTCTACTTGGCAAGTAATCTCCTCTTGCCAATGTAGGGGGTTATGTTGGATTTCATGTATTAGCTTGCATGATCTTAAATGTCGGTTAGTGTCATCTTTCCACAAATGAATATTTTCAAATGTTATTTACATGATTGATTATGCATGCATTGCATGATGCTCCATACTATATTAATTTTCTAATGTCTCCTTAATGTTCATGCATGCCTACATACTTAGTACATTCAAAGTACTAACGCATACTCATTTGCCTACATGATAACACCATGTAGATATCGGCATTGCTCCACATTCATCTCCATGTGGCTAGGTTGATTGTTGAAGGCTACTACTTGGTGAGTTCCTATGTTTTTGGAACAATACCCCATTTTCCTTTCTAGCTTATGACTTGTATAGACGTTTCAATTCTTTTTGAGTACTTATTCCATTTACTATTAGGGTGAGCTAGGGACATATCTTAGGCCCTGCCAAGTCTAAAGTAGTAGAGGTATCATTGGACAAATAGACTATGTTGATGTGGTTAATTACTAATATGCAATATTGTTTCTCCCTTAGAGGTATCAGTACTTATTCCATTTACTATTAGGGTGAGCTTGGATGAGGTACCTACGGGTGTCTTATTCATCGAGTCACATCTAGAACCTAGGCTTGGGGCATGATAAACTTGGTATCAGAACCTGATCTTTTGAATGGTTCTCAGAGTCTAACATACTATGTTGAATAGGGTTTTGTTCATGATTTTGAAGCGAGACACAACTATGAATAGGAGACTATGAGACATTTAAAAAAGTTTTCACTTTTTCAAATTCATGTTGTGCCCTAGAGTGTCCTAAGAATTCCTCTAACTAATGGACCATTTTGTGTTCTCTAGATAATGCCTCAAGAAAGAGAAACTTTGCCTAGACCAAGGGTTAATTATGAGGACCAAGCTTCTCTAGTTTCCTAAGCCCCACATTATAATGAGGGAGTGAAATATGTGGAATTTCATGACATTACCACATTGTTAGCTCAAGCCGCAGCCAACCAAGGAAATCAAGTCTTTTCTCCTCCGCCTCAAGTGCCTAGTCTGGCTTCTAGGATTTGAGACTTTAAGAGAATGAATCCGCCTAAGTTTGATAGTTCTAAAGTAGATGAGGACACCATGGAGTTCATTGATTAGGTCAATCATATAGTGGCTATTATGGGTATGTCTTTACATAAGAAGGTCGAGCTAGTGGCCTATCAACTCAAGGGTATGGGAAAAGTTCAAAGGTGTCTTCCTAGACTGCTTCTTTCCCTTAGAGCTAAAGGAGGTAAAGATCTAAGAGTTCATCAATCTTCACCAAGGGAGTAGGAGTGTGAGGGAATATGACCTCAAATTCACCAAATTATCTAAGTATGCTCCTTTCATGGTCTCTTATCTAAGGGCAAAGATGAGCAAGTTCATTTCTAGCATTTCTAGCTTGGTATCCAAAGAGGGAAAAATGACCATGACTTATGACATATGCAAAAACAATCGAGGATGTGAATTTGAGCGAGAGGTTAAGAGGGTTCAAGAAGTCTAAAGTGGATGGTGGAGGATTCAATCTTTAAAGGTCCTGTTATGGTAAAAAAGGCAAGGGCTAAGGTGGGCAATGATTCATGGGGAAAGGCACCATAAATACTCCTCCTCCAAGGTTCAATAAGGACAAGGGTGTTAACTCGGTGGTCCCAAAGGAGCATGTTGGTAATCAAATGTTCCCCGCTTGCAAGAAGTGTGGAAGGAATCACAAAGGGGAATGCTTAGCTGGCTTCAATCCATGCTTTAAGTGTGGCAAGGCGGGACACCATGCTAGAGATTGTAGAGGTAGTGGTAGTGGTGGTAGGCCTCAAGGCCAAGTTTCTCTTGGTCAACAAACACAAGTATGTGGCCAACACAATAACCATTTTTATGTTTTTTCATGAGAGACAAGAGGTTGAGGAAGCACCCAATGTATTTACTAGTATGTTAAAGATCTTTGCTTTGATTTGTATGTGTTATTAGATCTGGGTGCAATTTTGTCATTTATTACTCTATTCCTAGCCAATAGGTTTGATGTGTTACCCAAAATGTTAGTAGATCCTTATTTGGTGTTTACCACCATTGGTGAGTCAATTGTTGCTAGAAAAGTCTATAAGGGTTGTTCCTTGTGATCTCATTGAGCATGACATGGCAGATTTTGATGATATACTTGGGATAGATTGGTGACATGCATCTTATGCTTCCATAGATTGTAGGACTCTTCGAGTCAAATTTCTATTCCCAAATGAGTCTATTCTTGAATAGAAGGGTCAACATTAGGTAATGAAGAATAGGTTCATTTCTTGTCTTAAGGTCCAAAGGTTGATTGCAAAGGGTTGTATTAACCATATTGTGAGGGTTAGGGATGTCAACTCCAAAATTCCTTCTCTTGAGTCGATTCCCATAGTTAATGAGTTTCTTGATTTTTTGTCTACGACCTTCCCAATATCTCTCTCAAAGAGAAGTTGATTTTGGTATCAATATCTCCCAATACTCAACTTATCTCTATTCTACCCTACCAAATGGCCCTAGAGGAATTAAAGGAGTTGAAGGAACAATTAAAGGACTTGCTAGAAAAAGGGTTCATAAGGCCAAGCATCTTAGGGTGCTCCCGTGTTGTTTGTTAGAATGAAAGATGGGTCACTTCGAATATGCATAAATTACCATCAATTGAACAAGGTGACCATTAAGAACAATTACCCAATTCCTAGAATAGATGATCTATTTGACCAATTGCAAGGGGTTAGTCATTTCACCAAGATTGATTTTCGGTCCGACTATTATCAATTGAGAGTAAGGGAGTGTGACATACCCAAGATGACATTTCAAGTGAGGTATGGTAACTTTGAGTTTGTATTTATGTCATTTGGGTTAACGAATGTGTCGGCTGTGTGTATGGATCTAATTAATAGGGTGTTCTAACCCTACTTTGATACTTTTGTGTTGGTTTTCAATGATGACATCTTGATTTACTCTTGCGGTGAAGAAGAACATAAGAATCACTTGAGGGTTGTGCTTCAAACTGTAACACCTCTAAAAAATGCCCACAAGATACCTTAATAATGCCTTGGAAATAGGTCACTTATGTAACATATTATCCTTAATCTTTTTGGAAAATTCGAGTTTGAAATATTGATCAGGGGGTCAAAACCTGCAGAAAAATAGTCTCGATAGATTTTTAGGACCCGTAGATCGGAAGAAAGATTATCGAAGAAACCACAAAATAGTGTGGTCCGCGATAGGACCGCATTGCAGACCTGGAGATAGTTTTCCGGCCAAGTGATCGCGATAGGTCAGCATCGTGGACCTGAAAAGCAGTTCTGGCCGAATTTAAGTTTTTAAGGGAGTTTTAGCCAAATTATTAGTTAATGAACCTAGACATTTTTAGGACCTAGTTCAACTCTATAAATTAACCTAAACCTCTAATTCTACTCATTCTTCTACAATTCATCTATCAAATATTTCTCTCTACAAAAAGGCTCTCAAAGGTTTCTATTGAAGACTTCAAGCAAATTCACTCAATTTCTCCGTCATAATTCTCAAATTCTTCCAAATTAATTGGTGTTATCACTCAAGATATGTGGGTATTGATTCATGAATCCTTTCAGCCATGAAGCCCAATTAATTTCTCAAGGTTTTCTATTAAATTAAAGTATGGTATTTTATGGGTTTTGTGATCTCTATCCCAATTTCATGAATTTTGATTTAAAATATGATCATGAGTCTATTTTGATATAAATTGATGGTTATTGTATTAAATTGAAGAGTTTTTCCATGAATTCTCCTATTTTTATTTCTAGGGTTCATGATGTAAATTATGAGTATTTTGATTCATACTTCTAAAGGATATTATCTATATGAATCATGTATGGGCTGATATAAATTGTATGATCATGCATGTTTCAAGTTAATTTCATGATTATCAAGTAAATTGATCGTGCATTCATGCCTTACCCTAATTTCAAGTATAAGATATGATCATGAATTTCTAAGTATGAATTATGATTATGTATTTCAATTATGATCATGGACTATAAGTATGTTTCGAATGATGATTTTCATTCAAGTTATGAAGTAAGGTGACTTAGGATCCTATGTGGTGAACTAAGGTCTAAGTATATGAATTATACAAATATGATTGTAATGATGAAAGGGAAAATTCTCACATTACAAGTATGTTATGAAAATGAGCTACTATATGATTTTAAACCTATGATCATGACTATGACATATAAAATTATTATCTTATGTTATGTATGTATTACGTGGGATTTGACTTAGAACCAAATGTGGACTTGAGGTGGGGGCTCGAAGCAAGGGGTCCTTATATAAAGTCTCTTGTTGTATAACTACGTGCCACCGTAGGTACAAAGGGATTAGAGGCAAATACCCAAATTTCTAAGAGGTGAGTACCCGAAATATCAAGGTTTAGAGGTGAGTACCCGAGTCTAAGAACTAGGGGTGAGTACCCAGTTTACATAACCGCTTAGTGGATCCACTTAGGCATGTAGGAGTATACCTTGGCAAAGTAGCCTCCAACATCTCGATGTGGGTATCATCGGATTCCATATTATAGCTCACATGGTCTTATTGTCGGTTATGGTTCCTATTCCACATATATATGTTCTCTTAAATATGTTATAATTTCAAATTTATGTTTTTAAATGCTTTGGTCAATATGATTTTCTCATGACTTTACATATTCTATCTTATCATGTGTTTTACTTGACCTTTGCATTCTATGATTTATGTTGCATGTCACGCCCTCATGCTTAGTACATTCCAATGTACTAATGCATACTTTTTGCCTACATTATCTTATAATGTAGGGGTTGAGGTTGAAGATCCTATTTGTCCATGTAACTAGTAGGCATCCTCTATCCGGCAGTGTTGTGGTGAGTCCTCAATGATCGGGGACTAGTTTTCAAGTTGGTTATAGTCTTCTTTTCAAAAGACTTTTGTTTATGTTGTATATTGAGGGTGAGATAGGGACATGTCTTAGCCCTCACTCATACTCATGTTTAGAGGCATCTAGTTGGACATATGTTGAGTCTATGTTGTCATAAGACATTTTCAAATTTCTATTCATGGTTTTAGACTCTCTTATGATGTTCTGCTTTTATATTTTACCTTATGTATGCTTATGATATATACAAGAGGCTTGGTTGGAGCCCTTCGGGGTTTTGATCACCGTGTTTTGACTAGGCCCTAGGTCGGGTCGTGACACAAACCTTGAGGGAAATGCAATTATTTACCAAATTTAGTAAGTACGAATTTTGGTTGAAAAAGGTGGTGTTTCTTGGTCACATAGTGTCCGATGAAGGGATCAAGCTTAATACTAAGAAAACGGAGGCAATCAAGAATTGGCCTAGACAATTGTCACCTTCGGACATTAGGAGCTTTTTGGGTCTACCCTATTACAATAGAAAACTTATTGAAGGGTTCTCATCCATCTCATCTCCTATGAAGAAATTCTCCCAAAATAAGGCAAAATTCATATGGACAGATGAGTGTGAAAAGAGTTTCCAAACTTTGAAATATCAACTTACCTCCGCACCTATTTTAACTCCATTGGAAGGATTAGAAGGGTTTGTGGTTTATTATGATGCTTCAATGATTGATTTGGGTTGTTTCTTGATGACAAACAGCAAGGTTATAGCCTTTGCTTCTAGGTAATTGAAAGTGCATAACCCTAACGACCCTACCCATGATCTTCAGTTGGCGGCCTTTGTATTTGATTTATAGATTTTTTTGGCATTAGCTTTATACAGTACATGTAGATGTGTTTACCGAACAGAAGAGTCTCCAATATATGTTCACCCAAAAGGACCTCAATCTAAGGTAAAGAAGGTAGATTGAACTCCTCAAAGACTATGAAATTAGTGTGTATTACCATTTAGGCAAGGCCAATATTGTTGCCGATGCACTTAGTAGAGTATCTATGAGGAGTGTGGCTTATATGGATGAAGGGAAGAGGGAGTTGGTGAAAGCTGTTCATCAGTTGGCTAGATTAAGGGTGAAGCTGAGCGGTTCTGGTGATAGTGGTATATTGTTCATAATTGGTCCAAATCATCGTTGGTGGTGGATGTTAAGTCAAAACAAGACCTTGACCTGACATTAGTAGAGTTAAAGAGGTCGGTAAAAGAAAAGAAAGTAGAGGTCTTTTCAGAAGGGCGAGATGAGGTACTTCAATACCAAGTCCGATTATGCATTCCGGATATGGACGACCTAAGGGATTTAATTAAGAGGGAGACTCATAATTCTTCATACTCTATTCATCCGGGTTCGACAAAAATATACCGAAACTTAACGAAGCTTTATTAGTGGAGGGCATGAAAAATGACATAGCAAGGTTCATGACCAAATGTCAAAATTTCCAACAAGTTGAAGCCAAACATCATAAGATGGGTGGCCTAGCACAAGACATTGAAATCCCTACTTGTAAGTGGGAAAATGTGAACATGGACTTTGTAGTGGGTTTGCCTCATACTCAGAAACGTCATGATTTGATTTTGGTGATTGTTGATAGAATGACTAAGTCATCCAACTTCCTACCGGTCAAGACTTCTTATGGTGCCTAAGGTTATGCCAAGTTGTATATTAGGGAATTGGTGAGGTTGCATGTTGTGTTATTTCCAATTAATTCAGATTGTGGAACCCAATTCACTTCTCATTTTTCTATATCATTCCAAAGGGGTCTTGGTACCAAGTTGAAGATAAGTACTGCAATTCATCCTCAAACCGATAGGCAAGCCGAACGGACAATTCAAACACTAGAGTTTATATTAAGAGCTTGTGTGTAGGAGTTCAAGGAAAGTTGGGATGACCACGTATCACTTATTGAGTTCACCTATAATAATATCTACCACTCATGCATTAAGATTGCACTGTTTGAGGCTTTGTATGGGAGATGATATAGAACTCCAGTTGGTTGGTTCGAATACTTTGGGTCCCAATTTGGTACTTGATACTTTGGAAAAGGTGAGAGCCATTAGAAAGAGGTTGAAGATGGCTCAAAGTCACCAAAAGTCCTATTCCAATAGTAGGAGAAGGGATCTTGAGTTTAATCTAAATAATTGGTTATATTTGAAGGTTTCACCCATGAAGGGTGTAGTTCGGTTCAGTAAGAAAGGGAAATTGAGACCTAGGTATGTAGGGCATTATAGAATCTTGAAACGTGTTCGAAAAGTTGCTTATGAGTTGGAGTTACCATTAGAAATAGCCATGGTTCATCCGGTGTTCCATGTGTCTATATTGAGGAAATGTGTGGGTGATCCTAGTTCCATTGTGCCTTTGGAAGTAGTGGGTGTTGAAGAAAACTTGAATTATGAAGAGGTCCCAATTGAAATTTTGGACGGGCAAGTTAAGAGATTGAGGAACAAAGAAGTTGCATTTGTTAAAGTCTTTTAGAAAAATAAACAAGTTGAAAGAGCTACATGGGAAGCAGAAGTGGATATGATGAAGTGATACCCTTATCTTTTTCATTCTACTCAAGCCTAAGGTACTAAGTTATTCATGCTCAAATGTTTAAGACCCCTATGTTTCATTTTTCCTAAGTGTTCATATGCATGCATGTGCATGAAGTTGAATTTTGTAGTCATGTTTTATGCTAACTTTAAACATCTCATGTTTTATGCATTCCAACTGTGAATTGTATTCACGCTGGTTTTCTAATCCTCTACCGTATTCTTTTCTATGTTAATGATTCTCATTCGAAAACGAATGTTCCCAAGGGGGAGATATTGTAAGACCCCGGAAGTTGGAAAGTCCTGAAATAAGGAAAAAATGATAAAATCTCAGGAAAATGCAGAAATTGACACCAATGATGACCACGAAAGGCCATCACGGGCCACGATGAGCACCATGGACCATGGTGAGCAATTGTGGTGGAGATTTAGAGAATCAGACCTGTAGGGAAGGTAACACGATGAGGGACCACGGACCATGGTGAGCACCACGGACCATAGTGCCCTCCGTGGTGACCCCTCCCTAAAAACCCTAGGAAACTACCAAAGGAAAGGGCCACGAAAGACTACCATGGGCCGTGGAGCTTTTCACAAACCGTGTTATATTTTTCTGGGGATCATTCTGTAGGCTTCCTGCAGGACCTACACCACTGCCACGGTTCACGGACAGTAATGCCCTTCATGGACCATGACGGTCTTTGTGGAGGAAGTTCAGAGACCCTCCCTGCAGACTTCCAAAAACTATTTCTCCAATACATTCACCATGGGACCCCACCATGGACCGTAAAGTATCCCCATGAAGCCAGTTCGGCCATATTTTTAAAAGGGACATTTTGGTCTTTCCTGTGTTTTAACATAAAGTGAGTAATATTCACCTATCTAAAAGATCCTAGGCCTTTATAAACTCATTCACACTCACTCAAGTTGTAAGACCCAAACTTTAACCTCTCTAGTTCTCTCAAGTCTTCCTCTTCACCAAGAAAGTTGGGGTTCATTCCAAGAAGATCAAGTCTCTATTTCTGTAAAGCCTTCATTAGGGTTTCATTCCCCAAGGTATGTGGGTATCATTTATGCGTTCTTCCACCCTTGGAGCTCAAGTGATTTCTAAACTCAATATTTCAATTTCAACTGATGAAATCTTTAAGGTTTTTATATGAGGATTCCAAATGCATAGATTATTATTTATTTTACATTTATTTACCTATATTGATATATATTGACTCTCAATTTCATGAAATAGATGTTTTATCATGGTCCTTATATAAAGGCATGAAAGTAGCTTTAAAGTGTATTAGTGGATTATTTTAAGATATTTTAATTGATGCATTTCCATTACCTTCAAGTATGCTAGAATTATTTTAAAAGTATTTGAAGGTTGAATGAAATAAACCCACCTAGTTTCATTATGTTGAAATGAAGTTGAATTGAAAGATTTGACTCGAAAATAAAAGTTTATGAAAGCAAATGTTTATGATTAAAGGGAGTCTCAAGAAATGAAAGAATGATGAAATGATTATGAAATGATATTCTACTTGTGAAAGGACAATTCTCACTTGTGTGAATCAATGAAAGGTTTTTATGAGTTCTTCTGTCGAATGATGATTTGAGGTCTAAAGCTATATGAATTCTTATGTTATTATGATAGATATGTGTTATTCCGTGAAATTTCACCTAGCACCAAAGGTAGCATGTAGATGGGGACTCGACATAAAGGGTCCTTAAGAAAAGTCTCATGTTGCATTAAATATACGCCTACATAGGAGCCCTTGTAGGCTATGTAGGCTAGTGGATCCATTAATATGCCTTAAAGTTAAAGTTAAAGAAGTGATTAAAGTTGATGGATTTCTACGCAGAAAGTAGTCTCCCCGTGCCAACGTAGAGGGTTATATTAGATTCTATGTAATATATCACATGGTCTTAATTATCGGTTACGTTCATCTTCCCATAAATGAATGGTTTCATATGTTATTTATATGATTGATTATGCATGCATTGCATGATACTTCATACTATATTAATTTTCTAATGTCTCCTTAATGTTCATGCATGCCTACATACTTAGTACATTCAAAGTACTAACGCATACTTATTTGCCTACATGATAACACTATGTAGATATCAGTGTTGCTCCACATTTATCCCCACATGGCTAGGGTGATCATTGAAGGCTGCTACTTGGTGAGTTTCCATATTTTGGGAATAATACCCCCTTTACCTTTCTAGCTTATGTCTTATATAGATGTTTGAATTCCTTTTGAGTACTTATTCCATTTACTAAGAGGGTGAGATAGGAATATGTCTTACCCCCTACCAAGTCTAAAGAAGTAGAGGTATCATTGGACAAATAGACAATGTTGATGTGGTTAATTACTCTTATGCTATGTCATTTCTCCCTTAGTCCCATTATCCTTTTTCTTTTTGCTTATTCTTGAATGGCATTACCTATGAAAAGCTAAAGGAATGCTAAGAGGATTGGGTGAGGTACCTCTGGGTGTCTCATTCATGGAGTCGCTTCTAGGCCCTAAGCTTGGGGTATGAAAACTTAGAGGGGTAGAGTTTACTTTGGAAAGTATATTCCTCTCTCTTCCATTGTCTAGAAATACATCAGGATTCCTTATTATAGCTCGCGTGATCTTATTGTCATTTATGGTATTATCCTATACATGTATTCTTTCCTTATGTACTCTTTATGATCTCGATTATGTATTTCAAATGCTTTGATCAACTATAGTTTTCTCATGACTCTATTTATCATCTTATATAGCATATTTGTTATTTGATCATTATACCTCATGTTTTATATTGTATAGCATGCCAGCATACTTAGTACATTCAAACGTACTAATGCATACTCTTGCCTACATTGTATCAAAATATAGGGGTTGACGAGCACATCCATCCTCCATGTGTCTATAGTTGAGTTCCTATACTCTGATATTAGTGAGTTCTCATCTATTCAAGAGAGAGGTTTGAGTTCTTCTATTTTCAAAAACTTGATTTTACATTGAGGGTGAGGTAGAGATATATCTTAGGCCTGCCTATATTAACTATGCAGAGGCTTGTTGGACACAAAAGTGAAAGTCTATGTTGTCTTGATTCTTTCGAGTTTATGCTACGACTTTTGGACTTTTTATGAGTTTTCACTTATTATTTACCTTATGTATAGTTATGAAGGCTTGTTTGGAGTTTCTTCGGAAATCCTAATAGTCGTGTCATGGTAGGCCCTAGTCAGGGTCATGACAAACTTGGTATCAGATCAGAAGGTTTTAAATATCCTAGGGAGTCCAACATGCCACCTCAAGTAGAGTCTTGTTCATGTGGATGAAGCGCGCCACATCTATGAATAGGAGTCTATAAGGCATTTTTATGAAATCTTTACTTCTTACATGAGCTACGTTATGCGATAGAGTTACTCTAAGACTTTCTCTCCCTAATGATTGTTCCTTGTGATTTTTAGATAAATTCCTTCTAGAAGAGCACTTATGCAAAGAGGGGCCAATGCTAATGGATACCAAGATCCTCCTTTTCCTTAAGCTAATGGTCTATTTCCCAACCAAGTGACTAATGTGGAGTTCCAGACCGCCATTACTATGCTAGCTCATGTTATGAGCAACCAAGTAGTTGTTGCTTCTCCTAATGCTCCTACTCTGGCTTTTAGAGTGAGAAATTTTGCAAGGATGAACCCACTCGAATTCCATAATTTAAAGGTAGATGAAGATCCCCAAGAATTCATTGATGATGTGTATAAGGTGGTGGCTATTTTTGGACAGACTTCGAAAGAAAAAGCAAAATTGGTTGCCTACCAACTCAAAGGGGTTGCCCATGTATGGTATAGTCAATGGAAGTCCAAGAGGGTTGATGAGGGTCCCATAGGTTGGGAAGATTTCAAACTTGCATTTCTTGATCGCTTTCTCCGACTTGAGCTAAGGGAAGAAAGGATGAGAGAGTTCATTTATCTCAAGAAAGGAAACATGAGTATAAGCGAGTATACCCTCAAGTTCACCAAGCTATCCAATTATGCTCCTTCTTTGGTTTCCGATCCTCATGCTTGAATAAGCCAATTCTCATCGGGTGTGTCTGACTTAGTTGCTAAAGAATGTCGAACCACTAAGCTAGTGATAAAAATGGACATATCTTGGCTTATAACTTATGCCAAACAAATGGAAGAAGAGAAGCTTATAGATATAAATATGAGGGAGTCCAAGAGAGCTCCGTTTGAAGGAGGGTTTTCCAATGCTAGTATCGGTGGTAGTAGTGGCCATTTTCAACAAGGCCAAAGATTCCAAGGCCAAGGTTCTTCTCAAGTTTTGGGCTGAAGGTTTGACAAAGATAGGGTGCCATACCCTAAGGTTCAAGGTGGAGATGTGAATACTAGTGGTACTATTTTTCCCAAGTGTGCCAATTATGGAAAACATCATTGAGGAAGGTGATTGGTTGGAATGGGTGCTTTCTATGGATGTGATAAGATGGGACACAAATAATATGAATTCTCGAATGTTGCTTATAGAGGTAGAAAAGGTCATCTTCAAGGCTAAGTTTCTCAAGAAGGGCAAATGCAACAAGGTGCCCAAGCTCAACCAAAAGGTTATCAATGCAATAACCGATTCTATGCTCTCCATGCTAGGTAAAATATGGAGGAGACTCCCTATGTTTTTATGGGTAGGTTGCGAGTCATTGACTTTGATGCTTATATTTTGCTTGATTCGGGTGTAGCTGGGCTCCGAACTATGAGAGTTTGCTTTTTATCTTTCTCAGAGCGGTCTGATCAAATAGGGGATCAGACCACTCCTGGTGTTTTAACTAGTCATTAATGGTCGTCTTTTGTTACTGCTTATCTTTCTATAAGATTTGATATGTGCCCCGAAAATTTGTTATAGCCTTTTTTGGTCTATACTCACATTTATGATTCGGTTTAGACAAGAGAGTTTATAGAAATTATCCTATGTCGGTATTGCATAAAGTTATTCTATGTGATCTTGTTGAACTTGACGTAATCGATTTTGACATTATTCTTGGTATGAATTAGTTACATGCCTCATATAAATTTATTAACTGTAGAGTCTATAGGGTCAAGTTGCCATTTCCTAATGAGCTGGTTCTTGAATGGAAGGGTAATGATTCGGTGATTAAGGGTCGATTCAACTCATGTCTAAAAGCCAGAAAAATGATTCCAAAGTGGTGCATCTGTCATCTAGTGTAGGCTAGGGATGTTACTTTCGAAACCCCTACTCTTGAGTCGGTCCCTATTATTAATGAATTCTCTGATGTGTTACCCAATGATTTTCCCGATGTTCCTCCTTAAAGGGAAATTGACTTTGGTATAGATCTTCTTCCCGATATCCAACTTATTTCTATTCCTTCTTGTCGCCGACCGAACTTTAGGAGTTGAAAGAGAAATTGAAGGACTTGCTGAATAAGGATTTCATAAGGCCAAGCATTTCACCATGGGCTGCTCCCATAATATTTTGTTAGGAAGAAGGATGGGTCACTTCAAATATGTATAGACTACCAGTAATTAAATAAGGTCACCATAAAGAACAAGTATCAAATTCCGATAACTTTGATTTGTTTGACCAATTGCAAGGGGCAAGTTACTTCTCTAAAATTGATCTCCATTCCAGTTATCACCAATTAAGGGTAAGGGAGTGTGCTTTTCCTAAGATGATGTTTCGAACAAAGTATGGTCATTTTGAATTCTTAGTTATGTCTTTTGGGTTGACTAATGCTCCCGCTATCTTCATGTGTTTGAATCAGATTTTTAATTCGTACTTAGATATTTTGGTGGTGTGTTTATTGATGTTATCTTGATTTACTCCAAAAGTGAGGAATAATATGTGGGTCACTTGAGGATTGTGTTGCAAACTCTAAGGAACAAGCAACTATTTTCCAAATTTAGTAACTGTGAATTTTGTCTAAGAAAAGTTACATTTCTTGTCCATGTAGTGTCCGGTGATGGAATTAAAGTTGATCCAAAAAAATAAAGACAGTGAAGAATTGGTCTTGATCATTGTCTTCTTGGGATATAAGAAGCTTTTTGGTCTTAGCCCGATACTATAGAAGGTTTGTTGAAGTATTTTCTTCTATTTCTTCGCCTTTGACTAGGTTTACCCAAAAGGAAGTAAAGTTGCAATGGTCAGATGAATGTGAGAAAAATTTTCAGATATTAAAGGATCGTCTTATGTCGGCTCCTATTTTAACATTATCGAAAGGTTCTGATGGGTTTATTATTTATTGTGATGCTTCACGGATTGGTTTTGGTTGTGTTTTGATGTAACATGGCAACTTTATAGCATATGCCTCAAGGCAACTCTAAGTGCATGAACAAAATAACCCTACTCATGATCTTGAACTTGCGGCGGTTGTATTTGCATTGAAAATTAGGCGTCATTATCTTTATGAGGTGCATGTTGATGTGTTCACAACCGTAGAAGCTTGTAATGTGTTTAGCAAAAGGGATTTGAACCTTAGGCAAAAGAGGATGCTTGAACTACTAAAGTACTATGGTATGAATATGTTGTACCATCTTGGTAAAGCTAATGTTGTAGCTGATGCTCTTAGTTAGTTGTCAATAAATAGTGTTTCCCATCTCGAAGAGGGTAGGAAAGAGTTTGTGAAAGATGTACATAGATTGGCCTGTTTATGTTTTCATTTGGTTGATTTTATGATGGTGGTATTCTTGTTCATAATAGCTCAAAATCATCTTTTGTGGCGGATGTTAAGGCCAAACAAGACCATGATCCAGGTTTTCATTGAACTGAAGAAGACGGTTGCTGAAGTCATTGAGGCACTCTCCCAAGGGAGAGATGGACTAATTCGTTACCAAGGTCGTTTTTATGTGCCTAATGTGGATGTTCTAAGGTAATTGATTTTGGATGATGCCCATAATTCTTGGTATTTGATTCATCTGTGATCCACTAAGATGTATAGTGATTTGAGGGAAATGTATTGTTGGAATGGCATGAAGAAGGACATAGCAGAATTCATGGCTAAGTGCCCTAATTGTCAATAAGTGAATGTTGTGCATCAAAAACTGGAAGGTTTAGCTCAAGACATTGATATTCCTATTTGGAAGTGGGAAGATATGAACATGAACTTTGTGACGAGTTTGCCTCATACTAGTAGGCAACACGATTCTATTTGGGTGGTTGTTGAATGAATGACTAAGTCGGCATATTTTTTACCGGTTAAGACTTCTTATAGTGCCAAAGATTATGCTAAGTTGTACATTCATGAATTACTGAAGCTTCATGGTGTTCCATTGTTTATTATGTCAGATCAAGGTACTCAATTCATTTCACATTTTTTGAAGTTGTTCCAAAAGTGACTTAGTACAAAGGTCAAGTTAAGTACCACTTTTCACCCTTAAACAAATGATCAAGACGAAAGAACGATTCAAACTTAGGAGGATATGTTGAGGACATGTGTCATTGATTTTCAAGGAAGTTGGCCTGAAATTTACCATTAATTTAGTTTGCCTACAATAATAGCTATCATTCTAGCATCAAAGTAGCTTCTTTTAAAGCTTTATATGGGAGAAGATATAGGTCCCCAATGGGATGGTTTGAAGTGGGTGAGATAGCATTGACTTTTTCCAATTTGGTATTAGATGAAATGGAGAAAGTAAGGCTCATAAGAGAAAGATTGAAGACGGTTCAAAGTCTCCAAAAGTCATATTCGGACATAAGAAAAAGAGACCTTGAATTTGAGGTTGATGATTGGGTCTATTTGAAGGTTTTTCACCCATTAAGGGTGTAGTGCATTTTTGTAAGAAAGGGATGTTGAGTCCTAGGTATATAGGACCCTATAAATCTTGATGTGTATTGGCAATGTGGCATATGAGTTAGACTTTCCATTGGAGTTGGTTATGGCTCATCCGTTATTTCATTTATCGATGTTGAGGAAGTTTGTGGGTGATCCAAATTCCATTGTACCATTGGAAAAGGTGAGTATTGGATAAAACTTAACTTATGAGGAGGTTCCGATAAAAATGTTAGACTGGCAAGTGAAGAGGTTAAGAAACAAAGAGGTTGCATCCGTCAAGATATTGTGGAGTAATCAACAAGTGGAGAATATTACATGGGAAGCGGAAGCGGACATGATGAAGCAATATTTGTATCTCTTTCCTTCCACTCAAGCATAAGTATTAGGTTATTCTTTCTCAAATATCTTAAATTCCTACATTTTAATTTTTCTATGTGTTTCATATGCATACATGTCCATGAAGTTGATTTTAAAGTCATGTTTTATGCAAGTTTGCAAATCTCATGGTTTATGCATTTTTCATGTGTCATTCCACTCATGTTGGGTTGTGAGTCCTCCTTTCATGTCCTTTCATGCTAGTTGAATCTTATTCGAGGAAGAATGATCCCAAGGGAGAGATATTGTAAGACCCTACTAGTTGAAAAGTCAGAACAAGGAAGAATTCTAAGAAAATGGATTGTTTATGATATTACGAGTTAACCTACGAGTAGTACAAATGACTCGTAGGAATGATATTAAGGTTGGACATTTGGTTAAGTATGGAAGAAGGTTTACGAGTCGATTGATGATTCATAGAAAGTTTGATGACTAGTAAGAGTCTGTCATAGGTTGAAGTCTGATTTTGGGAAAAATACAAGCCTCAGTACTTTCGAAATGACTCGACAGGACGAGACGTAATAAGGATGTCTATTCATAAAGAAGACTCGTAGGATGAGTCCTAAGATTAGATTTTTGACTAAGTATCTAGGTAAGGTTGACGAGTCATGTTTACGATTCATAGATGAATCGACGACTCATATAGGGCCACTTGAGGGGCCCTCCGGCCAAATTAAATAAAGGGTATTTTGGACATCTCCAATTCTCCTAACTCCTAAATTATGTTATTTTAGGATAATATGGGTAACTTATAAGTGCCTAAACCCTTTAGAGTCATTCACTCCCAATTCACCCCATGCAATATTTCCCTCTCTACAATTCTCTCCAATTTGATTTGAGCTTCTTCTCCAAGTCAAAACTACTTTTCAAGGATCTCCAAGTCAAGTCTCGTAGTACAAACTACATTCTAGGTCTTTGATTAATCAAGAAATGTGGGTATTTGATCCCGGGATGGTTTCACCCATGGAACCCAACTAATTCTTATTTTTTTGATAAATTAAAGTATGTATGAATTATGGGTTTTGTGATCTCTATTTGAATTGCATTAATTCAGATTCTAATTATGATTATGAATTTATTTTAATATAAATTGATGATTATTTCATTGAATTGAAGAGTTTTTCTATGAATTTTCCTACATTGATTTTTAGGGTTCGTAATATGAATTAGGGGCATTTTCAATTATACTTCCAATTGATATTATCTTTATGAATTATGTATGGGTTGATAAAAAGTATATAATCATGCATATTTTCAATCCAATTTATAATTTCCAAGGCAATTGATCATGTATTCATGTTTTATCCTAATTTAAAGTATAAGTTATCATCATGAATTTCAAGTATCAAAAGGAAGTTATGACAAAAGGTAACTTAGGATCCTTAAATGGTGACCTAGAGACCTAATGCTATTTTTCATGCAAGCTTATGAAAGGAAGGGATGACTTGGGGTCCTTAAATAGTGACCTAAGATCCTAATGATATTTCTTATGACAACATGATGTACGAAATTGAGCTATTCTATGAACTATGAGAATTATGAACAAGCTTGTGAATATATGTTAAGTATGCTTTTTTAAAGATATGTATTCTATGGGATGTGACTTAGCACCGAATTAGTCTTAAGGTGGGGGCTCGACCTACGGGGTCTATATATAAAGTCTCTAGTCTCATAACTACGTGCCACCATAGGTTTCCTTTATGGCCTAGCTAGTTGATACAAATATAGCAAATGTTCATGACACGCTTAGTGGAGTAGAGTCTACCTTGCCGTGTAGATTTCCCTTTCTTCCATTTATGGGTAGACATCGGTATTCTATGTTATAGCTCGCATGGTCTTATTTTTGGTTATGGTCCTATCACACATGTGTATACTCTCCTTATGTACTCTTTATGATCTAAGTTACGTCTTTTAAATGCTTTGATCAACTATGGTTTTCTCATGACTCTACTTATGATATGTTTTTTGATCATTGTACCTCATATTTTGTATTGCATAGAATGTCGGCATAGTTAGTACATTCAAATGTACAAACGAATACTCTTGCCTTCATTGTATCAAAATGTAGGGATTGATTAGGTGAGGTTTACAAGTTGGGTCTATGACTCATAGATGAATCGGCGACTCGTAGATGGCCACTCGTAAACTCCTCCGGCCAGATTAAATGAAGGGTATTTTGGACATCTCCTATTTTCCTAACTCCTAAACTACGTCATTTTAGGATTATTTGGGGAACTTATAAGTACCTAAACCCTTTAATTTTAGATCATTCACTTCCAATTCATTGCAATATTTCTCTCTCTAGAATTCTCTTCCAATTGATTTAAGCTTCTTCTCCAAGTCAAGCCTAGGATTCAAAGATCTCCAAGTCAAGTTTCCTAGTTCAAACTACATTCTAGGTCTTTGATTAATCAGGGCACTTTCACCCATGGAACCCAACCAATTCTTATTTTTTTGATAAATTAAAGTATGTATGAATTATGGGTTTTGTGATCTCTATTTGAATTGCATTAATTCAGATTATAATTATGATTATGAATTTATTTTAATATCAATTAATGATTATTTCATTGAATTGAAGAGTTTTTCTATGAATTTTCCTATATTGATTTTTAGGGTTCGTAATATGAATTAGGGATATTTTCAATTATACTTCCAATTGATATTATCTTTATGAATTATGTATGGGTTGATAGAAAGTATATAATCATACATGTTTTCAATATAATTTCATGATTTCCAAGGCAATTGATAATGTATTCATGTTCTACCCTAATTTCAAGTATAAGTTATGATCATGAATTTCAAGTATGAAAGGAAGTTTATGACAAGAGGTAACTTAGAATCCTTAAATGGTGACCTAGGGTCCTAATGCTATTTTTCATGCAACCTTATCAAAGGAAGCAATGACTTAGGGTCATTAAATGATGACCTAATATTCTAATTATATTTCTTATGATGATATAATGTATGAAATTGAGATATTCTATGAACTATGAGAATTATGAACAAACTTGTGAAAATATGTTAAGTATGCTCTTTTTTATGATACCGTGGGATTTGACTTAGTACCGAATGAGTCTTGAGGTGGGGGTTTGACCTAAGAGGTCCTTATATAAAGTGTCTAGTGTCATAAATACGTGCCACCATAGGTTGCCTTTATAGCCTAGTGAGTGGATCCAAATGTAGCATATATTCATGACCCGCTTAGCGAGGTAAAGTCTACCTTGGCAAGTAGATTTCTCTTTCTTACGTTTATGGGGAGACATTGTTATTTAATGTTATATCTCTTATGATCTTATTATCATTTATGATACTATCCCACATATGTATACTTTCCTTATATAGCCTTTATGATCTCACTTATGTCTTTCTAATGCTTTTATCAACTATGGTTTTCTTATGACTCTACTTTTCATCTTATATAGCATGTATGTTAATTGATCATTGTACCTCATGTTTTATATTGTATAGCATGCTGGTATACTTAGTATATTCAAATGTACTAACGTATATTCTTGCCTACATTGTATAAAAATATAGGGGTTGATGAGCACATCCATCCTCTACGTGGCTAGAGTTAAGTTCCAATACTTCGGTATTGGTGATTCCTCATCATTTTAGGGCGATGTTATGAGTTCTTCTCCTTTTGAAATAATTTAGTTTACATTAAGGATGATCTAGGGATATATCTTATCCCCCGCCCATATTGACTATGTAGAGGCTTATTGGACACAAATGTAGAAGTCTATGTTGTCTTCATTAATTCGAGTTTATGCTATGCCTTTGGACATTTTATGAGTTTTCTCTTATTATTTTAATTATGTATGCTTATGATATTCTAAGACGCTTGGTTGGAGTTTATTCAGGAATCCTAATCATCGTATCAGAGCTAGGCCCTAGTCTGGGTCATGAAAAACTTGGTATCTGAGCACAAGGTTTTAACTGTCCTAGGAAGTCCAACATGTCGCAATAAGTAGAGTTCTCTAGAATTCTCTAGAGTGTGTAGAGAATTCTTTATAAATATAAAAAGACTTGTATAGCAATTTTTATTTATACTTAAGCCCCTTTGGAGTAGTATAAATAGAGAGGGGCATTCATTTGTAATAAACCATCTAGAAATCAAGCATTCTTCCAAATAATACAAAGCCATCTTCATAAAAGCTCTCTTATCTTTCTTACAATCTAGCATTCCCTTAGCGATCTACTCTTAAAATCTTACGTTAGCTTGCAAGATCATGAAAGATTCATGAGTAAGTTGTCAAATGCCGCACGGAGGTCTTAGTTGAAGCTTCAGTCCATCAAAACATGGTATCAGTGCCACTACCGCCACCAACTTCAAGCAAGATACTGGAAGGAAGCACCGCATGGAAAAGAAGAACTCTAAGAGGATGAGGAAGTACCGCTCAAGCTTATACCAAGCAAGGCCCTAACATCCTACTCTCCCTTGACTATTGAGGTGAGTGAAGATGAACAAAGTGAGGAGCCCATGGACGTCATGCCCGGAATGGAGTGGATCGCAAGGGTGGATGCTTCCCGGTAGGCCGTAGAGATATTGGACAAGCGTTTGAAAAGTTCGATGGCAAGTTAAAGACTTTAGAGGAATTCACCCTTGAGGAGAATGACAACATCCGAAGGGAGTTGGATGAGCAAAAGGTGGTTGAGTACGAGATGAAGGAGACGATCACTTCCTTGGAGTGTCGGCTCATGGACGCGCTAAGCAAGATTGAGACCATGAAGGCCGAGATTGTAGCACTCAAGGGAGACATAAAAGCGGGGAGATGCATGACGTCCAGCGTAGGAAGGGAAACCAATATAGAGGCTCCAAAGCCACTTATGTTCAAAGGTTACCTTGATGCACAAGAGGTGGAGAACTTTCTTTGGCACTTGGAGAATTACTTCAAGTATAACAAAGTGAATAATGACGAGAAGAGGATTAACACAGCCGTGCTATATCTCTCGGAGATGGCTATGTTATCGTGGAAGCATAAAAAGTCCAAGATCGGGAAGGGTCTATGCACCATCAACACCTGGGAGCAGTTTTGGGATGAGTTTAAGAAGGCCTTATTCCCCAACAATGTCATCTATGAGGCCAAATGCAAGTTTTGAGAATTGAAGCAAATGGGTAGCATATGGGCCTATGTGAAAGAGTTCACTACCCTTATGCTTAAAATCCCAAAGCTCATAGATGAAGACATGCTCTTACACTTCATGGATAGGATGCAAAGTTAAGCCAAGACAGAGTTGGAGCATAATCAAGTCAGCACCATCGATGAGGACATCACTTAAGTTGAAGCCCTGATGGACTTTAGGCATGAAAGGCATGATAGAAGCAAGGGAAAAGAAAAAACCAGTAGTCATTCCAAAGGTGGGGCAAATCGTAGTAAGGGTAAGATGAACACCCTCCCACCAAGAGACATGATGCTAACTAGTCCAATGGCAGGAAGTTCGGACGATAGGGCTATGCTGAGAAGAAAGAGCAGACCATGAAGGGTAGCAGCTGCTATATATATGGAGGTCCTCACAGCTATACTAAGTACCCAGAGATGAAGAACCTTGGTGCCATACTGTGGGAGCGAAAGGACAAGAAAATGGACCAAGGGCAGAGTTTGGACGCGACCCGGCTAGGTATGATCGGGATATGCAGAGCCATCCCAAAGTAAAATGAGAAGGTGGGATATTATTCCACATAGTATATTGACATATCCATCAATGGAAAGCCAGCTCATTCTATGGTGGACTTTGGAGCAGAAGCTAAATCATGACCAAGATGGCGGCAACAAGGTTGGGGCTAAGTTTTAGGCCAAGCAACACCCGCCTAAGGATGGTCAATGCCCCATTGACTCCCATGTGCAGAGTCTCTCATGGAGTGGACATCACATTGGCAAGTGGCAAGGTAATACCATCTTCACTGACGCCCCCTTAGATATCTTTGATATAATACTTGGGCAAGAATTCTTCCAATGGTTCCACATGATGATTGATCCCTATCTCCAACAATTCTTGGTGATGAAGCGAGAGGGACCCTGCATGATTCCTCTAGTTAAGGTGCTAAAAATGTAAGGACAAGCCTACATGTTGGCCATGCAGCTTATAAAGGGCCTAAAAAAGGGAGCCGACATTCATAGCCACCATTGCGAGCTCGGATGAAGACAATGGTAAGCTCCTAGCTCACCCTAGCAATAGAAGAAATGTCTAAGCAATAGTGATATGAATAAAGCCTTTTCCTTGGTAGAATGAGGACTCACCAACTTCTTCGAAATCTGGAGGAAACTCTATCCATAAGTGGGGTAGTCATGAGTGTCGTCTGTCCCTATATTGTGAGACCATGTAGGAAAAATATACATTAGTACGTTTGAATGACTATGTATGTGAGGTATTCATGGAAAGTAAGAGGACGTATAAATATATCATAGGATGCATGACCAATCATAATAAGCATGATTATAGCTTGAAAGCAATTTAAAACATAAGAAACTCTTGGTCAATGCATATCATAAAACTTCAACTTTCAAACTCATAACATTATAACTTAAATTTTAACTTAAACTTGTGTGGGATAAGACCGTTAAACAACAACTAAGACCATGAGAGCTACTATATAGAATCTAATGACTCCTACATTGAGAAAGGTCGATGACTGCTGCATCGAAATATGAGAGACTACTTTGCCAGCTCATACTACAAAGATAACTCAACTGAACTACGCTATGTGGATCCACTAGCTAGTCCATAAAGGCAACCTACATGGGCAATGTAGTTTGGAACTTTAGGTTGCTACTAGGATTCCCTTTGGTAACTAACTACGTTACCGGAATGAACCCCACCTAGAAGTCCATTCGGTACTTAGTCAATATCCCAAAGAAAACTTATCAAATATACTCATAACATAGTAGGGAAAGATAGAAACTGCCTATAAATCCCATCTTTAAAATATTTAGGAATACCTTATCTAACTTGTTGATTCATAAGAATCTATAACTTTGGTCAGAATTGTCCTTATCGCCATTTTCAAACATCTAATGATCTTAACTCTGATCATTATCTCAACTTTAACTTCAAAAATCATGATCTGAGTTGTAACTTATTAAAAACTATCTTTATAAATCATTTAATTCATGGCTAACTCATAAAACCATCTTTAACTTTGATCATCATTATACTTTTATCATAAGATCATAATTTTTAACTTTAAACCATGAAAACTTTACTTGAACATCATTGAACTCATAAGCCATTCATGAAAATCATCTTTAACTTCATAATCTTAACTTGAAAATAGCCTCATCCATAGGCATTCATAAAAAAAGGGCAGCCCGGTGCACTTAAGCTCCCGCTATGCGCAGGGTCCGGGGAAGGGCCCGACCACAAGGGGTCTATTGTACGCAGCCTTACCTTGCATTTCTGCCAGAGGCTGTTTCCAAGGCTTGAACCCGTGACCTCCTGGTCACATGGCAGCAACTTTACCAGTTACTCCAAGGCTCATCCATGGGCATTCATAATTAAACTTAAAATTATGCAATTTATATGAAAATAATGATCATTGATAACATCTAAAAATATAATTAAATCAGCTCAATGCAATTCATCAAAACTAGAGTTCATAATCAATTGAAATTGAAAGAAACTTTGAGAAAACCTTGGGACTTCATGGGTGAAAGGAACCCATGAATTAACCCCCATATACCTGCTTGAATTCACTAGGAATTGAAGAAGAACCTTGAAGAAATATGGAAACCGTAGCTTTAATTTGGAGAGAAACCTTGAGAGCCTTGTGAGTTGCCTTAGAAATTTTCAGAGAATGAATTGAATAGGAGGGGATTTTGAAGAAAAGAGTATTTATAGACTTTGAATTTGGCCATAAAAGTGTCTAGGTTCATTGAACCAAACTTTGGAAAAGACACAATTTCCCTTTATTAAATCTGGAAAATCGATGCTACGGACACCCTTTTATGGGTCATTAATGTAACAACGAGTCATCCAAACGACCCATCCTATCATTAAGGAAACTACTCATTCTTTGAGTTCATCCTGCAAGTCTGAAAATCTGCAAATACACTAGTCTCTAAAGTTTTAGGACGGATGATTCTTATAACCCGTCATTGCTTCTACAAGCCGTCCTGTCAAGTCGTTATCCTAGCCTTAGGAAAACATTGAACAAAGCCCCTGAACTCTGGTTGATGGGGGGTTTCTACGACATGTCTGCTTGGGGAAGACTCGTCTTTGAAGGTATAGAACCTCTCCTGAGGAAACTTTAACTTTTGTTTGAAGGGTCACTCTACGACCCAACCTTATGAGCCGTGGAAAGCTCTATGAGTTGTAGAAGGACTCATTCAACGGATGGGTTCAAAATTTTGAGACTTTTCTCCCTAATTCCAACTTTTTGACTTGTGAGGTCTTACAATATCTCCTCCTTGGAAATATTCATCCTCAAATGAGATTAACTTATCATAGGAAGGACACGGAAAGAGGACTAGCATGATGACATCTTAAAATGCATGGAACATGAAAACTTCAACTTGACATAAAATCAAAACTTTGAAATCACCTTTTTCATGAACATGTATGCATATGAATGACATAAGAGAAACTGATTACTTAGGAATTTAACTAACTTGGATAGAACAACTTACTACTTTAGACTTTATTAGAGGAGAAGAGGTACGGATATTGTTTCATCATATACTCCTCCGCCTCCCAAGTAGAACTTTCTACTTGTTGATTCCTCCATAACACTTTGATGGACACAACCTCTTTGTTCCTTAACTTCTTGACTTGCCGGTCCCAAAATTTCCACCGGAACTTTTTCAGAAGTTAAATCCTCCTTAAAACTTAATCTTTCAGTGGCATAATGGAGCTTGGATCATCCACGAACTTCCTCAACATTGACACATGAAACACCAGGTGAACCATAGCTAATTCAAGTGGCAAATCTAACTCATAAGCCACCTTGCCAACACGTCTCAATATCTTGTAGGGTCCTATGTATCTAGGACTCAACTTCCCTTTCTTACCGAAAAACATCACACCCTTCATGGGTGAAACTTTTAAATAGACCAAATCATCCACCTCAAATTTAATCTCTCTTTTCCTCACATTGGAATAGGACTTTTGATGAATTGGAGCCTTCTTCAACTCTTTTTTATGATTCTTACCTTTTCTATAGCATTGATAACTAAATTTGGACCAATCAAGGCCATCTCTCCCACTTCAAACCATCCCACTGGGGATCTATATCTCCTTCCATACAATGCTTCGAAATGAGCCATTTGGATGCTAGAGTGATAACTATTATTATAGGCAAAATCGATTAATGGCAAATATTTATCCCAACTTCCTATAAAATCGATAACACATTCCCTTAACATATCCTCTAAAGTTTGGATCATTCATTCGGTTTGACCATCGGTTTGAGGATAAAAAATGGTACTTAACTTAACATTTTTATCGAGACCCCATGGTACTTAACTTAACATTTTTACCGAGACCTTTTTGAAATGACTTACAAAAGTGTGAAATGAATTATGTACCTTAATCCAATATGGTGGACAACACCATGAAGTCTTACCAACTATCGAACATACAACTTAGCATAATCTTCTGCTCTATAGGAAGTCTTAACAGTAGAAAATGAGCCGACTTGGTCATCCGATCTACAACAACCCAAATAGAATCATGTTGCTTCTTAGTACGGTGCAAAGCTGTTACAAAATCCATATTCACATCTTCCCACTTCCAAGTAGGAATCTCGATGTCTTGGGCTAAACCTCCTGATCTTTGATGCTCAACTTTAACTTGTTGGCAATTTGGACACCTAGCTACAAACTCCACTATGTCCTTCTTCATGCTATTCCACCAATACACTTCTCTCAAGACAGATACATCTTGGTGGAACCCGGATGAATCAATTATTGGGAACTATGGGCCTTATTTAATATCAACTCTCTTAACCCAGCAATATTAGGTACACACAAACGACCTTGGTAACGTAGTACACTATCTCCCCCTTGAGAGAAAGACTCAATGGATTTTTTGTCAAACAACCTCTTTAACTCGACCAACATTGGATCTTGTTCTTGCTTGGCCTTAACATCCGCTACAAGAGATGATTCTGAACCATTACAAATAAGAACACCTTCGTCATTGGAATCGACCAAACACACACTTAAACATGCCAATCTATGAACATCTTTAACCAATTATTTCTTATATTCTTTAACATGTGCCATACTACTCATGGACAATCTTCTTAGTGCATCGGCAACCACATTTGCCTTACCTGGATGATACAATACACTCATATAATAACCCTTCAATAACTTCAGCCATCTCCTTTGTCAAAGGTTCAAATCTTTTTTCTTAAATATGTATTGTAGACTCTTGTGGTCGGTGAACATATCCACATAGAAACCATAAAGATAGTGTCTCCAAATCTTCAAAGCAAACACAACCGCCGCTAGTTCAAGATCATGAGTTAGATTGTTCTGTTCATGTACCTTAAGTTGTCTAGAAACATAGGCTATTACCTTACCATGCTGTATCAATACACAACCAAGACCAACCCTTGAAGCATCACAATATACCACGAAACCATCGAAACCTTTTGGTAGGGTCAAGATAGGAGCGGTAGTGAGATAATCCTTCAACTCTTGGAAACTCTTTTCACATGCTTCTGACCATTAGAAATTCACCTTCTTTTGAGTCAACTTGGTCAAAGATGACGAGATTAATGAAAATCCTTCCATAAATCTCCTATAGTATCTAGTTAAGCCCAAGAAACTTTTAATATCCAAAGGAGATAATGGTCTAGGACAATTGTTAACCACTTCGATTTTCTTGGGATCAACCATAATCCCTTTAACGGACACAATGTGACCAAGGGAAGCCACCCCCTTAACCAAAAATCACATTTGTTGAACTTTGCAAATAACTATTTGTCTCTTAGAGTTTGGAATACAATCCTCAAGTGATTTGCATGCTCCTCCTCATTTCGAGAGTAAACCAAAATGTCTTCAATGAATACAATCACAAACATATCTAGGTATTGCTCAAACACCCTATTCATTAAGTCCATGAAAGCCACAGGAGCATTGGTCAAACCAAATGACATGACTAGAAAATCATAATGGCCATACCTTATCCAAAAAGCCATTTTGGGAATGTCACACTCCCTCACCCTCAATTGGTTATAACCGAAATGAAGATCTATTTTGGAGAAGTAACTTGTCCCTTGTAATCGATCAAACAAGTCATCTATTCTCGGAATTGGGTTTTTATTCTTGATGGTTACTTTATTCAATTGTCGTTAATCAATGTACATACTTAGTAAACCATCCTTGTTTCTAACAAACAATACGGGAGCACCCCATGGAGAAATACTGGGCCTAATGAAGACTTTGTCCAATAATTCCTTCAATTGATACTTCAACTCCTTTAATTCTGTTGGACCCATCTGGTAAGGAGGGATAGAAATAGGTTGAGTATACAGAAGAAGGTCTATACCAAAATCAATCTCCCTTTTAGGGGGACATCAGGCAATTCATCAGGAAATGCATACGTAAACTCATTTATAATATGGACCGACTCTAAGATAGGGGTTTCAAAATTCTCATCTTTAACCCTCACAAGATAATAAATACAGCCCTTGAAAATCATCTTTCGAGCCATAAGGCATAAAATAAAATGACCCTTAAATACGGAGTTACTACCCTTCCATTCTAGGATCGACTCATTTGGAAATTGAAACTTAACCACTCGGGTTCTATAATCAATAGAAGTATAACATGCATATAGTCAATCCATTCCAAGGATGATATCAAAATCGGTCATCTCAAGCTCAAGTAGATCACATAAGGTAACTTTATGGAAAATCATAACCAGACAACCTCTATTGACTCTTTTAGCCACAACCAACTCACCTACGGGAGTATAAATGGAGAAAGGTTATAATAATGTCTCTGACTAACATCAAATCTCATGGCCACATAAGGGGAAATAAAAGATAAATTTGCACCCAAATCTAGCAAAGCATAATCATAGTGAAGGACCCATAACATACCAGTAACAACATCGGGAGTCTACTCTATCCCTTACCTACCATGGAGAGAATAGAACCTATTATTAAACTGACTACCCTTTGGTTGCACTTGGTCACCTTGGTCAACTTGGCCTTGGGGATGAACATCTTTACCCTTACATTCCTTAGCATGATGACCCAGCTTACCATACCGGAAGCACACATTTGACCCAGCTAGGCATTCACCCTTGTTGTTCCTAACACACTTCTTGCATGCGGGAGTAGCTTGGCCAATAGGATCACCTCTTTGAGGTTTAGGTTTGGGCACCCTATCTTTGTCAAACCTTGGAGTAGTAGCATTAAAAGGCCCTTGGCTAGAGTACCTTTGGAAAAAATGAGAATGTCCACCACTTCTGGGCTTAGCATGAGAGAATTCACTATTATCTATCGTTGGCCTATTAGACTCTCTATTCTTCAACTTTAACTTCTCACTTTCTACTTTCTCACATAGTTCATGAGTCTAGATATATCCATCTCTCAAATTAACATAGTTGTTTTGCACTCCATTGCAACCATATCCAACACACCAGATACAAACTTGCTCATAAGAGCTCTTGAGTTGCCAACCATGAATGGGGCATATTTTGACAATTGAGCAAACTTGAGGGCATACCCCCTCGCACTTATACCACCTTACTTGAGGTTAATGAACTTTTGCACCTTAGACTCCCTCAATTCTAGTAGGAAGAAGCGATCAAGAAATACCCCTTTAAATTCATCCCAAGTCATGAGCTCTGCCTCTCTAGGCCTCTCACTTTTCTATAGATCAAATCAAATTTATGCAACACCTCTCAATTGGTATGTAGCCAACTCCGCCCTTTCAACTGGGCTAATCCACATGACCTCAACAATTGTATGGATACCATAAACAAACTCTCTAGGATCTTCATTAACCTTAGAACCCCAAAATTCTAAAGGATTTATCCTCATGAAGTCACAAACCCTTGTTGTATCCATTCTAGCATTCGGTCTCATGGGAGCAACCATCTCACTATTCAGTTAAGCCGTAATGGCTTGAGAAAGTACTTGGAAGGTTGGTCTAAACTTGGCATTGGAAACTTGATTATTCATAGGGTCATTCGGAGCTTGTTGCTCCTCTTCAACCTCCTTTCTTATAACGAGGTATCTTTATAGAGGCATATTCTGAAAATTATAAAGAATAAGAGTTAGAGGGAAAAGACTTATCCACTCTACCACACGACATAGATCATGAAAGAAGTGAGACCTTTCCTAAATGTTTCATAGACTCCTCTTTATGGATGTGGCGCGCTTCACACCAATGAATAAGACTCTACTTAATGTGGTATGTCAGATTCCCTAGGACTCCTCTAAACCTTATGTTTTGATACCAAGTTTGTCATGATCTGACATAGGGCCTAGTCATAACATGGCTATCGGTATGCGAGGGACCCCAACCACAAGCCAAGTTATCTTAGCATTCATTGCATACATAAGGTAAGAATAATATAAATATAAATAGAAGTAATCATAAGTAGGGTAAGGGACTTAGGGAAATTCAACTCTATAAATATCCAAATCGGACTACACCAATACATCATCTAAACATGTCTCTAGCTCACCCTAGCAATAGAAGGAATGTCTAAGTAATAGTAACATGAATAAATATTTTGTCCTCGGTAGAAT
This sequence comes from Solanum dulcamara, assembly GCF_947179165.1. Taxonomy (NCBI): domain Eukaryota; kingdom Viridiplantae; phylum Streptophyta; class Magnoliopsida; order Solanales; family Solanaceae; genus Solanum; species Solanum dulcamara. The sequence goes on from NC_077238.1 coordinate 23,690,756, forward strand.
AAGGACTCACCAACTTCTTCAAAATCTAGATGAAACTCCAGCCATGAGTGGGGTAGTCGTGAGTGTTGTCTATCACTATATTATGAGATAATATAGGTAAAATATGCATTAGTATGTTTGAATGTACTAAGTATATGATATATGCATGACAAGTGAGAGAATATATAAATATGACATAGGATACATGACCAATCATAATGAGTATGATTATAGCTTGAAAGCAATTTAAAATATAAGAAACTCTTGATCAATGCATATCATAAAACTTCAACTTTCAAACTCATAGCTTGATATCTTAAATGTTAAGTTGAACTTGTGTGGGATAAGACCGTTAATCGATAACTAATACCATGCGAGTTACTACATAAAATCCAATGAATCATACATTGATACATGATGATGGCTCCTGCATCGAAATAGGGGAGGGTACCTTATTAGGGCATATTCCAAAGATAACTCAACTGAACTAGGCTATGTGGAGCCATTAGCTAGGCCATAAAGGCAACCTACGGGGGAAACATAGTTTTAGACTTTAGGTTTCTACTAGAATTCCCTTGAGTAAATAACTATGTTACCGGACCGAACCCCACCTAGAAGTCCTCTCGGTGCTTAGTCAATATCCCAATGGAAACTTATCAAACATACTCATACATAGTAGGGAAATATAGTAACTGCTTATCAATCAATCTTTAAAATATATAGGAATATCTCATCTAACTTGGTAATTCATAACAATCTATAACTTTGGTAAGAATTGTCCTTATAGCCATCTTTAAATATCTAATGATCTTAACTCTGATCATTATCTCAACTTTAACTTCAAAAATTATGGTCGTAGTTGTAACTTATTAAAAACTATCTTTATAAATTATTTAACTCATGGTTAACTCATAAAACCATCATTAACTTTGTTCATCATTACGACTTTCATCATAAGATCATAATTTTAACTTTAAACCACGAAAAGTTTACTTGAAGATCATTGAACTCATAATCCATTCATGAAAATCATCTTTAATTTCATAATGTTAACTTGGAAATAGCCTCATGCATGGGCATTCATAATTAAACTCAAAATCATTCAATTCATATAAAAACATGCATATAATGATCATTGATAACATCTAAAAATGGAATTAAATCAGCCCTATGCAATTCATCAAAACTAGGGTTCATAATCAATTGAAATTGAAAGAAACTTTGAAAAAACCTTGGGACTTCACTGGTGAAATAAACCCATGAATTAATTTCCTCATACCTTTCTTGAATTTAGTAGGAATTGAAGAAGAACCATGAAGAATATGAAAACCCTAGCTTGAATTTGAAAAGAAACCTTGAGAGCCCTTGTGAGTTTTTGCCTTAGAAATTTTGAGAGAATGAATTGAATAGGAGGGGATTTTGAAGAAAATACTATTTATAGACTTTGAATTTGGTCATAAAAGTGTCTAGGTTTATTGCACCAAACTTTAGAAAAGACATTATTGCCCTACATTAAATTTGGAAAATCGACCCTACGGACACCCTTCTACGGGTGGTTGATTTAATGACGAGTCATCCAAATGACCTGTCCTATAGGCCTGAGAAAATGACTAAAAACATAGTCTCTGAATTTTAGGAATGTCTCGTGTTTACGACCCGTCATCAAGGAAATGACTCATTCTTTGGGCTCATCATGTAGGTCTGAAAATCTACAAAATACACCAGTCTCTAGAGTTTTAGGATGGGTGATTCTTATGTCCCATCATTGCTTCTATGAGCCTTCCTATCAAGTCGTTATCCTGGCCTTAGGGAAACTTTGAACAAATCCCCTAACCTCTGGTTGACGAGGGGTTTCTTGACCCATCTTTTTGGGGACGACTCATCCTAGAAGGTCGTACAACTTCTCTGGAGGAAACTTTAACTTTTGCTCGAAGGGTCACTCTACGGCCAAATCATATGAGCCTTGGAAAGATCTACGAGCCATAGAGGAACTTGGTCATATGGATGGATTCTAAATTTTGAGACTTTTATCTTGGGTTCCAACTTTTTGACTTGTGGGGTCTTACATGAAGCAATATCCATATCTCTATCCTTCCAGTCAAGCCTAAGGTATTAGGTGGTTCTTGCTCAAAATCACCTAAATTCCTATGTATCAGTTTTCCTATGTCTTTCATATGCATGCATATTCTCAAAGTTGATTTTAAAGTCATGGTTTATGCTAAATTGAAAATCTCATGGTTTATGCATTTTCGATCTGTCATTCCATTCATGTTGGATTGCGAGTACTTTTTCATGTCCTTTCATGTTATTTGAATCTCATTCAAGTATAAATGATCCAAGTGAGGAGATATTATTAGATCCCAAAAGTGAAAAAGGCCAAACAAGGAAGAATTCTAAGAAAATAGATTGTTTCTGATATTATGAGTTAACCAATTAGTTGTAGGAACTCCTACGAGTTATAGGAATGACTATTAGGAATGATATTAAGGTTGGAAATTTGGTTAAGTCTGGAAGAAGGTTTACGATTCGATTGACTATTCATAGAAAGTTTGAAAACTCGTAATAGTCAGACGTAGGCTAAAATCTACTTTTGGAAAAATACAAGCCTCAGTACTTTTGAAACAACTCGATAGGATGAGTCGTAATAAGGATGATGATTTATAAAGAGAATCGTAGGATGAATCATTATATCAAATTTTTGACTAAGTATCTGGTGAGGTTGACGAGTCGTTTTTAAGTATCAGGTGAGGTTGATGAGTCGTGTTTATGACTTATAGATGAATAGAGGACTTGGAGAGCCCACTCATAGGGCCCTCCGACCAGATTAAATGAAGGGTATTTTGGATATCTCCTAATCTCCTAACTCCTAAACTATGTCCTTTTAGGATTATTTGGGGAACCTATAAGTACCTAAACCCTTTAATTTCAAGTTATTCACTCTCAATTCACCCCATGCAGTATTTATCTCTCTAGAATTCTCTCCCAATTGATTTAAGCTTCTTCTTTAAGTCATGACTAGGGTTCAAGGATCTCCAAGTCAAGTCTCCTTATTCAAACTACATTCTAGGGCTTTGATTAATCAAGGTATGTGGATATTTTATCCTAGGTTACTTTCACCCATGGATCCTAACGAACTATCGTCTTTTTGATAAATTAAAGTATGTATAAATTATGGGTTTTGTTATCTCTATTTCAATTGCATGAATTGTGATTCCAATTAAGAATTATGTATGGATTTATAGAAAGTATATAATCATGCATGTTTTCAATTTAATTTCATGATTTCCAAGGCAATTGATCATGTCTTATGTTCTACCTTAATTTCAAGTATAAGCTATCACTATGAATTTCAAGTATGAAAGCAAGTTTATGACAAGAGGTAACTTAGAATCCTTAAATGGTGACATACAGACCTAATGTTATTTTTCGTGCAAGCTTATGAAAGGAAGGGATGACTTAGGGTCCTTAAATGGTGACCTAAGATCCTAATGATATTTCTTATGATGATATGATGTATGAAATTGAGCTATTGTATGAACTATGAGAATTATGAACAAGCTTGTGAATATATGTTAAGTATGCTTTTTTTTAATGATATGCATTCTGTGGGATTTGACTTAGTATCAAATGAGTCTTGAGGTAGGGTCTCTATCAAATGAGTCTTGAGGTGGGGGATCGACCTACGAAGTCCTTATATAAAGTCTGTAGTCTCATAACTACCTACCACCATAAGTTGCCTTTTGGCCTAGCTATTGGATCCACGTATAACACATGTTCATGACCTGCTTAGCGGGGTAGAGTCTACCTTAGAAAATATATTCTCCTTTCTTCCATTGTATGGGAAGACATCGGGATTCAATGTTAAAGCTCGCATGGTCTTATTTTTTGTTATGATCCTATCCCCTATATGTATACTCTCCTTATGTACTCTTTATGATCTCACTTATGTATTTCAAATGCTTTGATCAACTATGGTTTTCTTATGACTCTACTTATCATCTTATATAGCATGTATGTTATTTGATCGTTGTACCTTATGTTTTATGTTGCATAGCATGCCGACATACTTAGTACATTTAAACGTACTAATGCATACTCTTGCCTATATTATTTCAAAATGTAGGGGTTGACGAGCACATCCATCCTCTACATGGCTATAGTTGAGTTCCTATACTCTGATATTGGTGAGTCCTAATCCATTTTAGGGCGAGGTTATGAGTTCTATTCCTTTTGAAAGTCTTTAGTTTACATTGAGGGTGATCTAGGGACATGTATTATCTTCCTCCCATATTTACTACGTAGAGGTTGATTGACTCAAATGTAGAAGTCTATATTGTCTTGATTCTTTTGAGCTTATTTTGTGCCTTTTGGACTTTTTATGAGTTTCCACTTATTTTTTATCTTATGTATTCTTAGCATTGCAGCCCTATTTGTCTGATGTCCATCCAGTATTCCACGTATCAATGTTGAAGAGGTACCATTAGGATGGGGAGTACATTGTCAAATGGGATTCAGTGTTTCTAGATAAGGATCTTTAATATGAAGAGGAGTCAGTTGTTATTCTTGATCTGGATGTCCAAAAGTTGAGGATGAAGGAAATCAATTTAGTGAAGATTCAATCGAAGCATCGTCTAGTTAAGGAAGCTACTTGGGAAAACAAGAAGTATATGCGAGACAAGTACCCTCACTTTTTTGAGGATTCAGGTACTAAATTCTTCTCGATTTAGCTTATTTCTTTCTTTTTTGATCCTGCAGGGATAAATGATGGATAAATTGGTATGTATTATAATGACCTTTTGATCATTCGGGGAAGAATGATGGATAAATTGGTATATATTATAATGACCCTTATTGTAATTAAGGGTTAGCTAATCAAAAAATATATAGTGAGAGAACTTTTGGGTTGGGGAATTGATAAGATTAGGCTAGGCTAGGTTAGACTTGGATAAAATCAGAGCAAGGTGAAGTCTAGGAAATTTGAAAAAGGATTGGGTAATATGTCTAAGTTTGAGTGTATTTTTCTTTTAACTAAGATGTTTAGGAATCTGTAAGACTTTTTGAAAGTAAATTCGGGTGAGTAAAACTCCCGATATCGAACTCAGCATGAAGGAGTTGATCTAGAACGTCAAGGTTTGAAGGTGTATTGCCAAATAAATAATTTTGGGAGGATTTAAGAGGTTTTGTTGTGTGTAAGCCATATAGTAGTTAACATGAAAATATACAGGTCGGGGAAATTCCCATTATAACGGCCAATTTTGCTATGGCAGTGCCGCAATAGAAGGATTCGGCCGCTATTGCGGGATAAGTCACAATAAATATAGAAAAATTTCAAAATCGTTCATTCCTACTAAATAACTTTTTGGGGAAGTGGAGAGGCGACATAAGGAAAATTTTATCATTTTTTCATTGGTATTCTTTATAAATATAAGTAATTCATTTCCCCAACTTGGTACTTCGGTTTCATGGCCTTAGAAACGATACTTGTAACCCTAGAAGCGTTTGGGCTTAACCTAAGGTAGAAAATCCTGTTGGATCAAGGATGGTGGGGTGTAAAACCTTGGGTTTTGATTAAAGACTATTTATTCATAATCATATTACCGTAATTCACTAGTGTAACCTTAAAAGTGATAGTTCTAGGTAAATTATTGGTGGAAAAGCCTTGGATAAGGTGGGATGATCATGAGATTGGCCTGGAGTTTGGGTTTAAGATATAACTCAGAGTTATTTAGGCAATTTGGGGTTGATTTTATGTTGTGTTATTATTTTTAGATCGAGAACAAGCTAAATATTTAGAAGATGGGAAGTCTCAGGTTTCGTAGAGCATTTGGAATCGATTTGAGGTAAGTGATAGTTGAATTATTCCCAATCTATGTTATGTGTGCATGTTAACTATTCCATTAGTATGGCTTATACAATGCGGGATTTTAGGGAATAAAGAAATGAATGTGAAATTATATGTTGTTGTTAATCTCATGCAATGAACTCGTCTTAATTTCTTGGAGCATGACAAGTATGGTTGTACTCATTGTGGTTGTGATTGTGTGATATATGTGATTCTTCGATTGGATCGGATATCATACTTGGTACAGATTATTTATTTCCTCGGGTACCACGTGTGGTACATGATATTATCAGTTGGCTTGGGTACCATGTTTGGTAAATATTACTATATAGTTGGCTCGGGTACCACACCTGGTACATGTTTGATTATTCTCATATGTATTGGTTCCATGAGTGAACCGGGTTATTCTCATGATGATGTTGTACATACTTCATGTGATTGTTCTGTCTAGTTGTTGGCTAAGAGTCTTGATGTATTGCTGACTTGGTTTTTACATGTGTTGTCTTGCATTTAGTATGTTATAGTTATGTGTTCCTATTTCGTATTTTGGAGATGGTTGATGATCCTACCAATACATTATTGTTCTTCTATACTGATACTGCAGTTGCTATTTCTTTGTTGAGTACAGGGCATATTCCGACAACTGCTGCGTGACCTCAGCTGTGAGTCCCATGTTTTCCAAATCTAAGGGTGAGATTCTTCTTTCGAGATACCATGGATTCATCATTCTTTTCTTGTCATTTTTTTGGATTTAGGCTCTTTTATTTTTGGTGTTGCCTCCCCGTATTCTAGAATATATATATATTTTGGTACACAACTTTCAGATTCTAGGAAGATTATTTCCCCAAATATTTTCTGATAACGATGTTAATCATAAATCTTGGTTATTTAATTGAAGTACTATTTTAAAACTTTAAGTTTGTATTTATTGGCTTGGGTAATTTGTTCTCCCATTGGAGCTTTAGTGTGGGTGCCTCTTAGGGCAGTTATAGTCGTCACAGCATATTTTTGGTGGTCGTGGTAGTAATGACCCAATTTCTCAGGTCATGATGGCGCCTACTATGATCTATCAATAGGAAAGCCGAACCATATCCCAAAACTGTGAGTATGAGATGTCAGAGTAGAAAACCAATACTACAACTATAAACAACAAAGAAATAACAAGAGTCTAACTGAACGACGAAAGAAAAAATATATATATAATAACAATAATAAAAGGACCCCTCCCAGAACCTGGAAGTCACATGTACGGAGCTACTAAAAAACATTACAAGACCCAAAACTTGACCATAGAAATAAGGATGTCTCAAAAAGAAAAAAGACAGGCAAAGTATATGTATACAGGGAGAAAGGTAAATCCAGAACGCAATTTGCTCACCCTCACCTCTGATTAAGACAGCAGTTGACTCGAATTAATGCTGGTAGCTAGTAGTCAGACCTGAATAATAAAAACAGATGCATAGTGTAGTATGAGTACCAAATTAACAAGTACCTAGAAGGCATCATAGGCCGACTGAGAAAGATAAGCAAGAGTAAACAAAAATATGAGAAAATAATCACAACCAAAGACAGTACAAGAGGTAAATGTAGGTATGTACACGAGCGTACTTAACACATAAAGAGAGAGAAACTAACTAAATCCACCAGACTCCCATAAACCCAGCGGGTATGCTCGTGCATAAATCTAAAGGTAACAACCTAAATGGACTCCCATAAGTTGTACAGGAGCAAGGATAATGGAAGTAAAAATGAATGGACCCAATAAAGCTCCAATAATGCCTTCAATTCCCCGGATTTCAACTGAACCACTCGGAAGACCTGAAGCTTTAACTCAAAGCTATGAATAAATAAGCACTTGAACTGAAGATTCATCAGAGGATCAGAGACCCAAAATGAGATTTGAAAGCAACCAAGGACTTGAACCAAGGTGATAGATAATTGTGGACTTGAACTATGTGTAACAAAGACCTTAGACTTGAACCGGGTAATAGTATCTAAGGGCTGAACCAAAGAAAGTGAGGAGTGATGGACTTAAACCATATTATATAAAGGTGGTGGGCTCAAACCATGAATGAGTGAGAAGTGATGGACTTGAACCAAGTCTATATAAAGGTGGAGGGCATGAACCACAACTAAATTAGGAGACATGGACTTGAACCAAAGCTATATAAAGGCGGTGGGCTCGAACCACGGCTATATGAGGAGCGATGGACTTGAACCAAGGCTATATAAAGGCAGTGGGTTCAAACCATGGCTAAGTGAAGAGCAATGGACTTGAACCAAGGCTATATAAAGGTGGTGGGCTCGAACCATAGCTAAGTGAGGAGCGATGGACTTGAATCAAGGCGATAATACCAAGGCAGGTACTTGAACCCCACCCCATGGAGTGAACTAGGGACTTGAACCACGAACAGAGGCTAGTTGGTTAGAATTAGGATCAGCAGCCAAACTAGTGTCAAAGTGAGTATCCCCAAACCAAGTACCATCAATAAATCACCCTTGTCCAAACCACATGCAACTAGAATCGTCGAGAAGACTTTCATAACCAAGAACCAAGTGATACAGGACCAATCAAAAAATAGACATTATGGAAGTAAGGTTCCCAAGATGTGTAACTGCCTAGCTAAAGCTCATACTATCAGATTCAAGTCTGCTATATCAGTCTATAGGGAGCTCAGCTGTCTGAAATGATGTCGAAGAAGTTCTAAGGACCAACGGCACCAAAATTGCGCAAGTCTAAGGCAAAACTAGTCTAAACCTAGACTAAGCCAAACATGCTTCCAAAAATATAAACCAAAGGCACAGCACACACCATAAGGTAGGGATAATCAACAATAATAGGAGTCATGCTTTATCAGTCCGAAACTTTCCCCAAAATAACACCAGGCCATGAATTTTGGTAATTTAGCATACTTGACGCCCAAACCCCTCCAATCTCATACAATTCAGTATACAAGTGCCTAAACATGCTTAGTCTAAAGGGAGAAAAACTGCAGCCTACCTGTAGGCCGACCATGCGCTCTCCAACTCATAGAACCGGAGTGTTCCCCTTCTGAATGGCCTCTAAATGCTGCCAGACTATCAACAATAGAATCAGAATGTTAATCAAAAATTATCAAATTCAGGGATGGGCCAATTTCAGAGTCAAAAAATTGAAAAATATGGGACCCTCTCTGTAACTCAAAGAATTGAGTCCTAAAAATAGGTTTCAATTACTACCCCCAGCTCATGTTATAAAAAGGAACACAATTCACGCACAACATCATCTACAACCCAAGCATGCACAAAAATTGGCATTTAGTTCAAGAACACCAAACTCGCAGGGAAAAAGAGAAATTGACCTCAAGGGAAGCCTAAAATCCTAGATATGATCACACCACTAGAATCTCCTCGAAAAATAATGCAACCTAACCTTTGGAATTACTCAAATTGCCTCCAAATTGAGAGAGTAATCGCCCTTTAAATTTCCTAGAACAAAGCTAAAATTTGGACCTAAAACGAGCCTCAAGTGCCGCCAAAAGCGAACATCCGTTGGTCTTTTAAGAGACCACCTCAAAGAGGCGGGCATCGCTTTAGAAAAACCCGCCCAAGAGGTCTTGGTCGCTTTAGCGACCTCTTGGACTTTTTAGCGACACTCGCTTTAGAGACAGCACGAGACTCAGATGGTGCAAAAATGAACTTAGCATGTCAAATTATCCGCCGGGGTACTCGAGATTCGTTCAGAACTCCATGCGAGCAAATAAGATAAGCTACCCTAAAAAATTCGATGTTCTAAACTCAATGGCACAGTAAAAATTCCCATATAAGGTCATTTTAATAAATAGTGGGTCCCTCACCCAAATATTATTTTTGAGACTAATTCTATAATGGGCCTTGGTATTGGACCGAAAGCCTCGAAAAGTGAATGAAGGATCGTTCTATACCAAAATAAATATTTCAGAACTAACCATACTATCAGAATTTTTATCCGAGCATATTTTTCAAAAATATTGACTGCAGTCAATTATAGGCCAAGTTTCTAAGGCAAAAGCACCAAATGGCCCCAAACTCGTACTGATTGCCTCGATATCATATCGACCATGCTACTAGCTTAATTTGGCCATTCAGGAGCTGATGGAATAGTCAGAATTCCATTATGAGGTTGTTTTACTGAAGTTATGACCGAAGTCAACTTTTCAAGATATAAAAGGTCCAAAATAGGGAAACAAGCCTAAAAATCCAATCTAACGACCAGGTAACCAACCAGTCAGTGCCAGCAAGTCATAAATGACTTGGGGTCACCACAAAAATACTCTAAATGATGAATGAATGATTTATTTTTAAAATGACCTGGAGGGTCATTACAGTGGTGGTGTAGGCATATATATAAAGCACTTATTTGTGAATATTTAATATGAAATACTGTTTTTGCTAAATTACGATCTTCTCCTTTATTGAGTTAATTAAATAACATTAACATTCTTTATTTTAGGGGCTTAAATTTATTTTACAACTCAAATACATTACTTATAAATATTAATATCTATGCAATTTGCAATAGGAATTATACTAACTAAATTGATTACACACGCAATCAACATATCCAGATACTAGTCACGCTATAAATGACACAATGGTAAATTTACACGTCTAATACAACAAAATTCAAAAATCCTTTTTTATTTAGAAAACAAGAATCATAACATTTTGAATGGTCAAACAAATTTCTTTTTTCCTTATCCAAATTAGGATCATAAAATTGACAAGAAAGATGTTCACATCCTACTCACCTGCTTTGTTGAAAATCAGTAAGTCTACATCGTAGTGCACATAGTTTAGATTGGTTCAAATTTTTTATTTATCGAGTAAAATTAATTTTATCGATCTTTTTATATTAATTAGCTTCTCAACACACGCCTTGTGCGTGAACCTTTTTTTATGAGTTAAGCATCTTAAGAATATATACATATTACAGTATTTAAATTTTGTTTTAAGTCATAGGATTAAAGTGTAAGTACAACCTAATAGATGTTGATTCTATTTATCTAACTCAATTAAGGAAAGAACTTTATCTTAGAATTCATTAATCATATCTTTCATAATTTACCAAACCTTGGTTCCAAAATTTTCTCTTCTCAATAATCTGTTTGTGATTTGAAATCTTTGAAAATTCAATTCTTTATTTGTAGATGTCACAACCTAGAAATTGGAGAAATGAAGACAACTATCTCAACCCTGACATATAGATAAGTCAATCCAGTCATAATCATAAAAAAAAAAAATTAATAATACAGAAATAGTATTTAATATCAATATAAGAGTATGAAAGTACAATAATAACTACTATACCATCTGACAATACGAAAGCTATAGACAAAAAAATAAAGGAGAAATCTAGAAATTGCGGATCAATCAAGAAGCTATCTCAAAATCTCAAATAGTCAACTATCGATAAGGATCACTTGCCACTCGTGCTCAGCTTGGAACATGTACAACAAAGGTGCAGAAAAGGAAAGGAAGAGTACGAAATTCATATGTACTGAACAGTATCATCAACTGAACCTAACATAAAGCGATGGAAAGGAACTACTATAAGACCCCAAAATTTGGAAAGATGAAATGGAAAGGAAAATATTGCAGAAGTTGTTGGTGCAGGTTCCTATGAGCTAACCTACGGGCCATAGATGGACCTACGATCTGTATCAAGGAAGTTGTACATTAACCCTGATACTCTAAAGAAAATTGAAAGTTGGGAAACCTTTGATGATCCATAATTACTGCTTGTATAATACCGGCACTTGTAGAAAGGGTTCTGAGGTTTTGGAAATTTACTAAGTATGGGGTCAGATGACGAGGGAGTCCTATGGATCGTAGAATGTTCTATGATCTGTAGTGATGAACCGTAGGATAACTTCAAGAACTTCAATTTTTGTATGATTCTAAGAACAATTTAGATGACTCATATGACATTTGAAGACTCGTTGACTTAAGTCGTAAGGTCAGTATGCATTTTTCAGTAGCTACTGTTTTGGTGCAAAAGTTCTAAAGACGAGTCCTACGACCTGTAGGATGGTGATCTATGTATTGACAAGCCATCAAAGGACCTACATCCCGTAGGTCCCAATCGTAGGTCACTCCAACAGTTATTAAGTTAGGGGTATTTTTGACTTTACCCAATCATTTAACTCCTAAACTACATCTTTCTAAACCTATAACTAACCCTATAACAGTTTTATCCTTAAGGAATACCATATTCCCTCTCATTCACTCAAAAACACTCAAATTCTCCCAACTCATCTTCTCCAATTCTCACTCAAGATCAAGGAAGGAAAGCTAGGGTTTTCAATTTCAAGCTCTACAATCTCAATGGAATGTCATGATTACCCAAGTATGTGGGAATTCACCGGTGAATTTCCCTTCATTCATTGGGTCCCAAATCACCTTCATCTTTCAAGTTCAATTTCATCCCATTTAATGAGGGTTTCATGCCAATTCTTCATGGGTCCTTTTTAATTGATTTCAATTAATGTTATTCTACTTTATTATGTATAAATTTACTATGATACATAATTTTCAATTGATTTTACATGGACCCATGCATTATGCTTATGATTTTTAATACCACCTATGAATTATGATCATGAACATTATAAAGAATTTACGAATGATTTATGAAAGTAATGAATTATGTTTCAAGGATGTTCTCACAATATGATTGAAATCATAATTTAGATGCTTATAAAGGTAAGTGTCTTAATGATGAAATCATGATTTAAGGAGATACTCTACATGATTTTATGAAGATGAATTGATATATGTTTATTTATATTCCTAATATTATGTTGATAATTGATTTTTATCTATTCTATTGGGATTTGACTTAGTACTGAGAGGGCTTGAGGTGGAGGCTTGGTAAGGGAGTCTCTAGTAGCAACCTCTAGTCTCAAACTACGTGTCCACATAGGTTGTCTTAAATGAATTAGCTAGTAGATCTACAAATAACTCAATATGTTAATGATACAGAGTCTACCTTATCTAGTAGCCTCTCCATTTTTGTTGTAGGAGTTACACCCGACTCTATAGTATAACTCACATGGTTTTATTATCTATTACAGTCCATATTGTCGCGCCTCAAACACAAAGGGCACAATTGGCATATAATGCCAAAACGCAGGCCCGAGCCAACCATGCTGGACCATTTATTATCAGTGCATGGCATCTACACACAATCAAGAAAATAAATAAGTATATCTCGGCAGGGAAAGGCCCCTGTAAATAGATCTATAAAAAACAGCTACTCCAAACAGTTGTTATAAAGAAATAACCAACTATGAAATTCAAAAATCATTTTTTCTTTAGAAAAAATTTTCTTTAGCAAAAAAGAACCATAACATTTTGAATGGTCAAACAAAGTTCTTTTTTTCCTTATCCTAATTAGGATCATAAAATTGACCAGTATGTTGTTTACATCTTGCTCACCTGCTTTTTTGAAAATTAGTAAGTCTACATCATGGTGCACATAGTATAGATTGGTTCAAATTTATTATTTATCGAGTAAAATTAATTTTATCGGTCTTTTTATATTTACTAGCTTCTCAGCACATGCGTTGCGCGTGAACTTTTTTTATGAGTTAAATATCTTAACAATATATAAATATTATAATATTTAAATTGTGTTTCAAGTCATAGGATTAAAATGTACGTACAACCTAATAGTTGTTGATTCTATTTATCTAACTCAATTAAGGAAAGAACTTTATCTTAGAATTTATTGATCATCTCTTTCATAATCTACGAAAGCCTGGTTCTAAAATTTCTCTTCTCAATTATCTGTTTGTGATCTAAAAAAAATTGAAACTAAATTCTATATTCGTAGATGTCAGAAGCTGGAAATTGGAGAAGTGAAGACAACTATCTCAACCCTCACATATAGAAAAGCCAATCTAGTCACAATCACAAAAAAAGGATCAATCACGCGAAAGTAATAATTAAAATCAATATAAGAGTATCAAAGTATGATAATAACTACTATACCATCTGATAATATGAAAGATATGGACAAAATAAAAAAAGGAGAGATCTAGAAATTTCGGATCAATCAAGCAGCTAACTGGAAATCTCAAATATTCAACTATCAACAAGGATCACTTGCACTCGTGCTTGGCATGGAACATGTACAATAAAGGTTCAGAAAAGGAAAGGGGGAGTATGAAATTCATGTGTACTCAATAGTATCATTGATTAACCCTAAATAAATCAATGGCAAGGATCTACTATAAGACCCCGAATGTTTGAAAGTTGAAATGGAAAGGAAAATATTGCAGAAGTTGTTGGTGTAGGTTCCTATGAGCCGACCTACGGTATATAGATGGACCTACGATCCATAAGAAGGAAGTTGTACGTTAACCCTGATACTCTGAAGGAAATTGAAAGTTAGGAAAGTTTTGATGAGCCCTAATTACTGTCTGTATATATAAATCAATGGACTACGGGTGGCACTCGTAGGAAAGGTTCTGAGGTTTTGGAAATTTACTAAGTATGGTGTTAGATGACGAGGGAGTCTTATGGACCGTAGAATGTTCTACGATCCGTAGTGATGATCCGTAGGGTAACTTTAAGAACTTGGATTATTATCCAATTCTACAAACAATTTTGATGACTCGTATGACATTTGAAGACTCGTTAACTTGAGTCGTAAGGTGAGTGTGCAATTTTCAGTAGCTACTTTTTTGGTGCTCAAGTTCTACAAATGAGTCCTATGACCCATAGGATGGTGATCATAGGTTATAAAGTACTATCTTATATTTTGTGGGTATGGGTTCTACAAAGGGTATTTACAAGCCATCAAAGGACCTATGACCCATACGTCCCAGTCGTAGGTCACTCCAATTGTTATTAAGTCAGGGTATTTTTGACTTTACCCAATCATTTAACACCTAAGCTATATCATTTTGGACCTATATCTAACCCTATAAAAAATTTGTCCTTAAGGTATACCATATTCCCTCTCATTCACTCAAAATACTCAAATTCTCCCAACTCATCTTCACCAATTCTCACTCAAGATCAAGGAAGGAAAGCTAGGGTTTCTAATTTCAAGCTCTACAATATCAATGGAAGGTCTTGATTACCCAAGTATGTGGGAATTCACCAATGAATTTCCCTTCATTCAATGGGTGCCAAATCATCTTTAGGAATTTGGGATTAGACTTAGCACCGAGAGGGCATGAGGTGGAGGCATGTTAAGGGAGTCTCTAGTAGCAACCTCTAGTCCCAAACTACATACTCCCATAGGTTGTCTTAAATGACTTAGATAGTGGATCTACAAATTGCTCATGATGTTAATGATACGGAATCTACCTTGGCCAGAGCCTCTCCATTTTTGCTATAGGAGATACACCAGACTTTCTGGTATAGGTTACATGGTTTTATTATCTAATATGGTACATATTGTCATGCCTTAAACTCAAAGGGCACAATTGGCATATAATGCCAAAATACAGGCCCGAGTTGATCCTGCTGAACCATTTGCTATCAGTGCATGGCATCTACACATAATCAAGAAAACAAACAAGTATATCTCGATATAAAATTAAGCCCTTGGATGGAAAGGCCCCTGTCAACAGATCTATAAAAGAAATAGCAACTCCCAATAGTTGACATAAAGAAATAAACAACTAGCACACAAGTCCTAATTGGGTCGTCGAGGCCACTATGATCTCTATACCAAAATTGAAAGAAGGTATATATTAAGACAATACATCAAACAGCTAATAAGCCTTAGCAAATGTGCGAACTAGGAAAGTATGGCCATAACGTAGCTACAACCCACACACTAGTCTATGAAATTCTAATAGTAGTAAAGCTTGGAAGGACAGGGCCCCATTCTACCAGAAAATATATACAATAAAATCTCACAAACCTCTAAACTCTGGCAGCTCCAAAAAAAGGTGTTAGCCAACATAATAGCTGATGAGGTCTATCAGGTCATCTAACGAGATATGTAAGCATGAATAGAGTACCCCTAGTCAATAGGGCATTAGTACGAAGTAATGTATCTAGCATGAAAGGCGATTGACTATGATCAAGTATCATGATATACTGAGAGTAATCAGATAAATAAATCAAGAATAAATTAAGCGTATTGACCTTCTCCTGATTCTAAACATATAACAAATAATCAAACAAAAAACTAACCAAGTCCCCATAAGCTTGATAGGTAAAAACAAACAAGACCACCTGGCCAGGCCCCCATAAGCCCAGAAGGTGCTAAATCAATCTATATACCCCTATCAATAGTCCCATAGCCTTATAGGCAATCATATAGCCCTCTTACGCAATAATCTAGTTATGTAGGTAGTCCATAGCCCTCTTAGGCATCAGAATAGACTTGTAGTCAACTTATATCCCTCTTAGGCAACAACATAGCCCCGTAGGCATCATATAACCTTCTTAGGTATCAATATAGTCCCGTAAACAACAGAGCCTTGTAAGAACCACATAGCTTTCTTAGGCACCAATACAGCCCCGTAGGTAGCTCATAGCCTTCTTAAGCATCAATATAGCCACGTAGGAAACCCATAGCCTTCTTAGGCATCAATATAGCCTTGTAGGCAGAACATACCTCTTTTAGACATCAATATAGTCCTATAGGTAAAACATAACCCTTTTAAACATCAATATATCCCTATAGGCAGAACATAGACCTTTAGGCAGAGATTACACATTCTTACAGCTAACCACAATAGCCCTAAGGGAAAAAATAACAATTTAAGAGGCTAAAAGCAAGCAATTCAGCTATAAGGATCCTATACAAATAACCTTTAAGTCTTGCCCCACATAAGGCCACTACTAACTGAATTTAAATCCCAATAAGGGAGGATTATATCCACCTAAATAGCCAACAACCAACAATCACGGCTATATGTTTAACAATAATAAGAACAACCTTCTTATATTGCTCCTAAGCTTTAAGAAAACATGCAAAAAGAAGGGAATAGCCTTAACATAACTTTCAACTGAAGCCTCAAATGTGTGTGTATGAAACTCAACCAACCTATCATAAAACAACAATTGCTAGAATCAACAAGGCTACGAGAATAAGCCATAGATAATTAATAAGGTGTTAATGTCACACTTATGACCAGCCAACTCCAAAAAATAAATTGAGTCCAATAACAATAATAAATGACAGCTAAATCCAACACCAATATGCTAACCACATCTACGAGCTCCTAAGGCAATATTTCAAGGTGTTCTTCAAGTTATTTAATATAACAACCATTTTACGTGACTCTGATAAGAATCAAATCTACCCCTAGTCCCTCCAACACCTTAACACTATCAGTACACAACAATAATAACCAAACTTAACAAGACAAGGGGTTGTCAGGAGACACAATATCTAAAACACCACTTCATTGCTTAAAAGTTTATAAAAATGATACTGGATCATAAAATTATGAAGAAGGATCGTAGAGGTATATTACCTCAATAAAAGGATCTGAAATCCGAAGAAAAATGAGGTTCTTCCTTGCAATAACAATGACCAAAGCCAAAAATTGATGAGAAAACTATACCACAACAATGAGCTAATGACGTAGAGCAACTTTTATTAAACTTTCAAGTTGAGAATCCTAACACCCATGGAGAATTTTTGGGATGTGTTTCCATCTGATTTTCATGAGAAATATTGAAGGAGAAGGTCCTATATAAAGTGAAAGCATCATTGGGTCTTGGGACCCACCTAGATGTGCTTGCTTGCATTATCTTATGAAAATATAAATATCTCTCTATTCTAAAGTCATATGGATGAACGATTTGATGTATTAGAAATTAGATTTGTAAATAATTGATTAGATAGGTTGTGGGACCCAAATCTTTATAGATTGAGAGAAAACCTGCAAGGCATTTAACCCAAATTTCAGAGAAATCTTTATAAAGGAACTTATGTTAACTTTCACCAACTTTTATTTTTCAACTTGTTTGACTTTGAAAGTTGAGATACGATCCTTAAACAATTGAAATATTCCATAGCACATCCTTCTTAACATACTAATATCTTTTAGTCTTTCCATAAAGGTACCAAATAATTTAGAAATTTCGAAAAGTTGAGGTGTTACATCCTTCCCCCCTTAGAAACATTCGTCCTTGAACAAAAATCTAATTCACATGGTTAATTCCTTAGGAGTTGCCAAAGGTTTGACTCAGTTATCTCTATAAATGTGACTATCCAAAAACCTAAAACACAGAAATTCTAACCTAGGCATCTCATAGGACGACAAAAATTACTAAGCACCATATCTCCAAAATAACAGTGCAAGCAAAAATCTTATGATAACGACTATAATAAAAACCAATAATATAAAGACCAAATAGGTATCTTACCTCACTGCATTAATATAAACTTATATGCCATCACCATAAGGTATGAAAAAAGTGAGGATATTTGGACCTCACGCCATCCTTAATAGAGCCAGTCCAATCGGCCTATTCAGGTGGCATTACCTACTTCAGAGGGTAATCAGCAACGCACGGGTGGTCCTAACATGGGCCAAAGTTTGAAGGGTTTAGATCTGGGGTCTACATATCATGGTAGTTGATTTCATGAATTTCGTTCTTCCTAGGGGTGTTATGATTATAGCAAACTAGACCACTAATCACAAGATTTCCCACATCGTGGAATAGGAGCTCCAATTCCTACTGTAACTAAGCCAGTTTTAGTAGTACCCCCTCCAATTAGGGGTAGTAGTCATGATTAGGACTGTCGGGGTGGAAGATAGGGTGCCTGAGGTAGAGCATGGAGAGGCAGGTCAGGTGGTAGATCAGATGCACTGGGAAAAAATACTCAGGTCTATTTCTATGCAACCCCAGCGAGAGCAGAGGCTAAAGCATCTGATGACATCATTACAGGTACGCTTTTTAAAAGCCATCAGCCTGCTAAAGTTTTATTTAATCTAGGCTCCATATTTTTGTATGTTTCTGTATATTATGCTCCTTATTTGGGTATGAGTTCATAGTCCTTGATAGAGTCAGTTCATGTTTCAACCTAGTGGGTGAGTTCTTTTCATATTTCAACCTAGTGGGTGAGTCTTTAGTAGTGGATTAGGTATTTCAATTTTTCTTAAAGACTATCCAGTGTTATGATACTAGAATCTTATATTTCTTGATATGGTTGATGTCGACATGATTCTAGGCATAGATTGGTTATTCCCTTACCATGTTATCTTGGATTGGTATGCCAAGACCATTACAATAGCCATGTCTGGCATTCCTTCGATGTTAGAGCAGGGAGCTTATAGTCGCACACCAACAAGGATTATTTCTTTTATTAAAGCTCAACAGTTGGTTTTTTCCAGATGTTTATCTTATTTGGCCTATGAATGGGATATCAGTCGAAAGGGCCCTTTAGTTGATTCAGTTCCTATCATATGAAAGTTTGCAGATATGTTTCCTATCGACCTACATGGCCTACCCCCAGAATGTAGTATTGACTTTACTATAGACTTAGACTGAGGCACCTATCCTATTTCTATTATACCTTATCATATGGCCCCTGTAGTGCTCAAGGAGCTCAGTATTCAACTTAAGGACCTCTTAGGTAAGGGGTTTATTTGGCCTATCATCTCTCCTTGGGGTACCCCAGTCTTGTTTGTAAAGAAGATGGATGGTACTATATTGATGTGTGTTGATTATAGGTAGTTGAATAAGGTGAAAGTGAAGAACCTTTACCTCATGCCTCGTATTGATTACCTCTTTGATTAGCTTTAAGGTGCTGCAGTGTTTTCTAAGATTTACTTGAGATTCGATTACCATCAAGTGAGGATTAAGGACCGCATTTAGGACTTGATACGGCTACTATGAGTTTCTAGTGATGTCTTTTAGGTTAACCAATGCCATTTTTGCCTTCATGGACTTGATGACTCGTGTATTCAAGCAATACCTTAATTCCTTTGGCATAGACTTCATAGAAGACATTTTGGTTACTCTCAGAGCTGGAGTGAGCATGAGTAATAATTGAAATTATTGCTCCAAACTTTGAGAGATCAGCGGTTTTATGCTAAGTTGTCAAAGTGCAAGTTTTGGCTTGATTTTATACAATTCTTAGGGCATGTGGTATCCAAGAATGGAATCATGGTAGATCCGATAAAGATTGAGGCTATTCGATATTGGACCAGGCCCATCTCTGTTACTGAGATTCACAGCTTCATCGGACTAATGGGTTAATATCATCGATTTATTAAGGGTTTCTTTACCATTTCAATGTCGTTGACTCAGTTGACTGTTAGTATATCTCATTTGAGTGGTTTGAGGAGTGTGAGTTGAGCTTTTGGAAGCTCAAGGATCTACTTACCACCGCTTCTATATTTACTTTTCCAGTTGAGGGCAAGGGTTTCACCATGTATTGTGACACATCTGGTATCAGTTTGGGTTGTGTACTAATGCAGTATGGCCAAATTATTGTTTATGCATTGAGGCAGCTTAAGCTGCATAAGCGCAACTACCCTACTCATGACTTAGAGTTGGAGGTGGTAGTTTTTACGCTCAAGATATGGAGGCATTACTTATATGAAGTCCATCAAGAGATATACACCGATCATAGAAGCCTTTAGTATATTAAGAGCTAAAGGGACCTTAATTTGAGGCAGCGTCGTTGGATTGAGATCCTAAAGGACTAAGATCTCTCTATGCGTACCATCCGAGTAAGGTAAATATAGTAGTGGGTGCCTTGAGTCAGAAGGGAGTGAGTATGGGTAGTCTAGACTTCCTTTGTACTATTGAGCGACCTTTGGCTTTGGATATCCAGTCCTTAGACAACATGAATATTCAGCTTGATATTTCAGTTTTCAGGTGTGTACTGGATTATGTGGAGGTTTGTTCATCTCTACTAGAATGGATTTGTAGTCACTAGCTCGAGGATGAGAAGTTGGTGGCACTTCGATATAGATTTTTGAAAGGTGACGTCAGTCAGGCTACCTTGGATCTAAATGTGTTTTGATATTTGATAATCTCTTATGTGTTTCGAGAGTTGTGGGTTTGATTCAGTTGATCCTTAGTAATGCCCATTAGTCTAGATACTCTATTCATCCAAACATAGCTAAGAATTATCATGACTTGAGGCAGCATTACTAGTACAGTGGTATGAGGAGAGACATCGCAGACTATATGTCTCATTACTTGAGTTGTCAACAGGTGAAGGCAAAGCATTTGAGACCTAGTGGTGAATTTTAGAGATTGCCCATTCCTGAGTGGAAATGGGAGTGTACCACATGGACTTTATTATGGGATTGCCTCACTCTTCTAGAGGTATTGAAAGTATCTAGGTCATCATTGATCGATTGACCAAGTCAGCATACTTTTTTCTGGTTCATACTTCCTTTAGTACTGAGAGATTGGCATGTATCTATATTCGGGTAGTGGTTCATCTTCATGGTGTACCTATTTCTATTATCTCAGCTCTGGGCACACAGTTCACATCTAGCTTTTAGAGGACTTTTTAAGAGGAGTTGGGTACCCGTATTGATCTCAGCATGGCTTTTCACCAACAGACTGATGGTCTTTAGGAGCCCACTATTCAAGTTCTTGAGGATAGGTTGCAAGCTTGTGTTTTAGACTTTGGGAGTCAGTGGGACCAATTGTTTCCCTTGGAGGAGTTTACATATAATAACAACTACCACTCTAGCATTTAGATGGCCCCATTCGAGGCCTCATAGGATAGGTATTATCGCTCTCCAATTGGTTGGCTTAAGTCTATAAATCTGAGTCCACATGGTATAGATTTGATTCAAGATTCCTTAGATCATGAGAGGGTGATACAGCATAGGCTCGGGATAGCTAAGAGTAGATATCATAGTTATATGGATCATAGGCATCGGCCATTGAGAGCAGTTGGTAACTGGGTATTTCTCTGAGTATCGCTTATGAAGGGCATGATGAGATTTAGGACACGAGGCAAGCTCAACCCCAGGTATATAAGGTCGTTTGAGATTTTAAAGATAGTCGGTGAGGTTGCCTATGAGTTCACTTTTCCTCCATCATTATCATCTATTCACCTAGTCTTTTATGTTTTGATGTTGTACCGGTATATTCTAAATAAGTCTCACGTATTTCTTTTCCCATTATAGCACAAAACGAATATCTCTGGACCACTTTATTCAGATTTTGAAGATACAGTATTGATCGGACCTCTCTTCTCTGCTCCATGATCTCTCCTCTCTTCTAGCAACTTGCTAAGAATCTACACATGGCTGATGGTGGCGCCGGCGAGGAACTGCTGAATGCCGACGACGGAGATCCGACGGTATTCGACCAACGAGACCAATGCCATCTTGTAGAGAATTTTATTACGAATACAACCATGCAAAAATCGCCAACATATACAAAGTCGAGCTCGTCGAATATCAATCCAAAGATTTCCGGCGGCGGGGCGATTTCTGGCACTGGCGGCTCCACCGCGTGTGGTGGCGAAAAGTCAAATTTTTCAATGGGTTTTGTGAGCGACTCATCAATAAGTACACCCATCCTTAAAGCCCCATCAGAATCATCTCCGAGCTCCTCCAATTTGACAATTAGGGTTACATCTCCGCCTGCCGGAGGTGGTGCAGTGGCGGAGCCCCAAATTCAAAATTGGCAATGCCAAGTTGATCAGCAAGATGAGAGGAGCCCAACCATGCAAAAAGCCCCATCAGGTATGGCCCCTAACAATTCGAATTTCAAAATTAGGACTTCCAATGTTACTAGTCCCGAAGACAGTGGTGGTGCCGGAGCTCCGACTGCCGGAAAAACTAATTTCCAATCAAATTGTACTCCCCAGCTTCCAACTAACCCTCAAGAACAAAATTTTCTAAAAAACGACCCCCCCATCATTTCAAATGTCAATTCTAGTGTTGGAATTCTCAAAAATGCCACCGGAATCACTATTCCGGTGAACGCCCAAAACAATTCTCCAACCCAGAACGACCCTCATACCCTTAGAAATAATAAAAACCAAAAATCTCAATTTTTAGGCACCTCAAACTCAAATTCCAAAATTTCAACTTCTACCAATAGACCCGAAAACATTGATTTAATGTCCGGCGGTGTATTAGTTGAACATGCCACTGCTTCGGACAATCCTAATACCTCCACTGATCCCAAAGGTGCCAACCACCCCACAGTTTCAAAATTTCCTACCATTTCATCCAATTTTGAAAAATTCGACCCGAAAAACACTAAAAATCCGATAGTGTCCTTAACCCCTAGTGCACTACCTCCAAAGACTAAGTCCCCTAACAACCAACCCACAACTACAAACCACCCTCCACCCCCTATAGCAAAGCAATCCATGGCTACAAGACTAAGAGCTAATCAAGTCGAACCTACAACCAAAATCGACCTAACAACTCCAAAAAGGGTGACAAAACAAGGTTGTCCGGCTATCATGTTTAAGAGAGAAGACTACATGATTAAGATGGCTGAATCATGTAAGTATACTCTCATAGGCAAGTTCTATAGTCCAATGCCCAAGATGGAGGTTATAAGAAAGAAGTTCATTACTCAAACTGAACTTCGGGGCAAGGTCAAGATCACCCACTTTAATTCTAGACATATATATATTGATCTTGATAATGAACATGATAGAGCTACTATTTTAGACAGTAAGAGAATGTACATCGACGGTGTGTTCATGAGATTTCAAGTTTGGACCCCTACTTTCGATCCAAACTATGAAACCCCAATTCTCCCAGTTTGGGTCATACTACCGGAGCTCCCTTGGCATTGTTTCCATAAAGAATTTGTTACGCTCTTGCTTGCGGATGTGGGACAAGTGTTGTACTTGGACATGGCCTTCATGCAAAAGACAAGGGGGAGTGTAGCAAAAGCAAAAGTCCAAATGGACATCACTAAGCCTAGAATCCAAAGTGTATGGATTGGATTCGACGAAAACGATGATCCAAATGGAGAAGGAAGATGGCAGGACATCGAATATGAAGATGTGCCCCTTTACTGTACTTACTGCAAACACCAAGGTCATACTCCTTTTGCCTGCCCCGTCAACAGAAGAGATACAGAACGAAACAAGGCCAAAGGCAAGGAAGAAGAGCCAAAGAAAGATGTGTCGCCAAAAAACACAGGTATGATCTCTACTCCTATTGTCTTAACTAATGCTGTAAGTTTCAGGCAACAGGTACCACTAGCAGAAACCACCACCTCAAATCAAGAAGGAAGCCGCAAGGCTAAAGAGCACTCAACCAATCAAAACAGGAATGAAGTTGCAAACGACCAATGGGAAACCCAAAAGCGAAGAAAATTCAAAGGTAAGACTCAAGCTGTGCAAAACACCCAAAAGATACAAAGTAACACTCAACAGGTCTATAAACCCACTCAAGCCAAGACTACAGGTATTGACTCAGTACTCCCAGACCCCAGTCCCCATCTTAATTGTGATATTGTTAGTAAAATGCAAACAGGACAAAGCGGTCGACAACCAGGTATTGACTCAATGCTCCCAATCCCCCATGGCTCCCCGAACAATATTTTAACTGTATTGTCTGATTTTGAAGCTGATGGAGGTGAGGATGGTATTCAGGAGAAGCCAACTAACCTGCAGGATGGGGTGTCCAGAGGGGGGGTTTTGTCTCATGTTTTGCATGAGAATCTTTTGGTTGACCCTAGGAATGACTTTAGAGCCCCTGCTACCACTACAAATATGTTTCAGCATCCTTCTTCCCAGCAAAGTGACAAAATGGACCTTATTAATGCTCAAAGAATGGCTTCCAAACTGACCCCTACTGTGAGTGCAGATGTGGGAGCAAATCAGCCCCCAAAACAACCTCAACAGGTTGTTCAGGTGCATGATTTCAGACCTGCTGGTACTGCTATTGAATTTGGTCAAAATGCAGCTTCAGGTTTGGGAGGTTATTCAGCCCATATGCAGTCTCAAAAACTGCAGGTTTTGGGGCATGCCTCAACTGCAGATTTGGAGGAAAATTTGCAGGTTTTGGGTGCTAGTTCAGCCCCTAGTTTGAAAGAAAAAAATGTGCAAGCTATGGCTCCTACACTTGCATCATTTCAGCACCAAAGGCAAAGTTTTGGTCACATTGAGAGGGCTGAAAATGACCAAGCTACTGGCTGCAGTTTCAGCACAATCCTAAGTGACCAAGTGTCTAGTCATTGCTCCCACCAAGTGCAAGATTCAAACTCCAAACAACAAGACACTTACAACATTAATGATATGAAATTCTCAGCTACCCCTAGCAACTCTAATCAGCATGCTACCTCTAAAACTCTAAGGAGAAAGAGAGCTAGAAAGAAGAAACTAGAAAAGCAACCAGAAGTTGCAGCCTCCACCCCTACAACCACTGTTCATACAAGTGAAAAAGATAACAATGGTGAGGTGGTTTCAACATCTTGCTCACAGTATGTTCTCCTAGATCAGACCACTCCAATAAGAAGTCCAGATTTTGGTTGTGAAGATCCCCTTAATCTTACCCCTTTGAATATTCAGCCAGCTCCTTTTATGCAACCTGAAAATGCCACCAACATCCTATGCACTAACAATGAGGCTCAAACTTCAACTCCTGCTAGTGATGATGAATATGGTGTTATTCATTCGGAGGATGAATATGACCAAGACTTTCAAGGTGAGGTTGAATTTGAGGATGAAGGAGAGACTACTGAACAGTCCATTAAAACAGCTGCTCCATCCAAGACCACTACTATGGTCACGAATGACGAGATGAACCAACTAGCTAGTGAGCAAGGCTTATCACCTAGAGGCATTCATCACAATTCAAAATTTACAACTATTCGTGCTTCTATTAGCAGACCAAACACTAGGCTCCACAACCTTAGATCCCATCAATGATTAACACAATTGTATGGAATGCAAGAGGTATCAATACCAAAGGAGTCATAGATAGACTAAACTCTCTCAAACATATCCATCAAACGTCCATAATTTCCATCCTAGAACCTTTTTCTAACAATGCTCATCTACAAAGCTTTAGAATCAACCTTGGTATGGATGGGTCCGCTTGTAATCCTAATGGCAAGATTTGGATCTTCTGGACTCAAGATGTCGATTGTAAAGTTATTGATGTTGACGACCAACAGATCACTTGCGAGGTGAAACACGTAGAGCATCAAAATGCATTTCTTATGACATTTGTTTATGGAAAATGCAAAGATACTCTTAGAAGGCCGCTCTGGGATAGGCTCCTTCACCACGCTCCCACTAACCTTCCTTGGTGCACAGTTGGAGACTTCAATGTCATTACCTCCACTAATGAGAAACTAGGTGGAATCCCTTATAACATGCGAAAAAGCTTCGAGTTTATCAGCGTTATTGAAGCTTGCGGCCTTACAGATTTAGGGTATCATGGCTCAGACTACACTTGGTGTAATCAACGAGATATGCATAAAAGAATTTGGAAGCGACTCGATAGAGCTATGGTGTCCGATAATTGGTTAGCCGTTATGCCTCACACTTCAATTACCCATCTTCCCTCTACTGGTTCTGACCATAACCCTTTACTAATAGAGATGAATGCTAGGCAGGATTCCGCGATTAAATATTTTAAATTCTTGAATTGTTGGGTGGATAACCCTACTTTTCTCGAAACAGTAGAGTCCTGCTGGAGCAGACCCATGACAGGGAATCCAATGTTGTCCTTCCACCATAAAATGAAAAGACTTTCCTCCACCCTTAGCAAATGGTCGCGAGTGGAATTCGGCGACATTTTTGCCAAGGTTAAGGAATATGAAGAATTGGTGAAAAGTGCCGAAGAAAATCTGATAGTGTCCAATAATGAAGAGAACAGAATGCAATTGCATGCTCTCAACGCCGAATATATCAGATTTCTTAAAATTGAAGAGAACATTCTCAAACAAAAAAGTCAGCTACATTGGTTCAAGGATGGAGATGCTAACACCAAGTATTTCCATGCTCTAATCCGTGGTAGGAGAAGGAGACTGTTCATTCACAAGGTTACCAACGAAGAGGGGGAGTGGATTCAAGGCGACGAACACATTGCTAGAGCAGCATGCGATCATTTTCAGAAAATATTTACAGGCGATGAGTCTCCGATTCCGGAGAACATCTTGAATTACGTTCCTAGAATGATCACAGATGCTCAGAATGAAAACCTTCAAGCCACGCCTACCATAGAGGAGTTGAAACAGGTAGTCTTCTCCATGAATCCTAATTCTGCAGCTGGTCCGGATGGTATGAATGGAAAATTCTTCCAAGCTTGTTGGGAGATTATTTCGGAAGACCTACTAGCAGTGGTTACTTCTTTCTTTGGGGGATATGCTATGCCTAAGTTCTTTTCTCATGCCTGTTTGATCCTGCTCCCAAAGGTATATCACCCCAACACACTCTCTGACTATAGACCCATTAGTCTCAGTAACTTCACCAATAAGATCATATCAAAACTCATTTGCCTCAGGCTTGCTCCAATTCTCCCCGGTCTTATTTCTCCTAATCAGTCCGGGTTTGTAAAAGGAAGAAGCATCTCCGAAAATATCATGCTAGCACAGGAGATTATCCACGATATCAGAAAGCCTGTTATTGGCGACAACGTGGTTATCAAGTTAGACATGGCCAAAGCATATGATAGAGTCTCCTGGTCTTATACTTGTCTGGTACTGAGAAGGATGGGCTTCGGTGAGACCTTTATTGATATGATTTGGCGAATCATGTCTAACAACTGGTACTCTGTTATCGTTAATGGGTCTAGACATGGTTTTTTCCACTCCACCAGAGGGCTCAAACAGGGTGATCCTCTTTCTCCCGCCTTATTTATTTTGGGAGCGGAGGTGCTGTCAAGAATGTTGAATAGTCTTCATTGTTACCACTTCTACCGTGGTTTTCATATGGAGAAAAGAGGCCCACAGATTAATCATTTGAGTTTTGCGGATGACATTATCATCTTTTCCTCCGGAAGGAGGGAAATTCTTCAAATTATCATGAAGACCTTGACTCTGTATGAAAAGACATCGGGGCAGCTTATAAACAAGAATAAGAGCCACTTCATGATGCATCCCAGTGCGCTCCAAGACAATGTGGAAACGGTGAAACAGGTTACAGGTTTCACTCAGAAGCATAGTCCCATTACCTACTTAGGATGCCCTCTGTACATTGGTAGGCAGAGAGTCATGTACTACACGGACATGGTCTCTAAGGTTGTCAACAGAATTAGAGGGTGGCACTCCAAAATCCTCAGCTACGGCGGTAGAGCTACACTCGTGAAATACGTACTTCAGTCGCTCCCCATTCACCTTCTTTCGGCCATTACTCCCCCCCGTACCACTCTCAAACAGATTGAGAGAGTCACCGCTGATTTTTTCTGGGGGTGGAAGGATAACAAAAAAAAATACCATTGGGCTTCATGGAAAAAACTTTGTTACCCTTATGACGAAGGAGGTATTGGGTTAAGGAGAACTATAGATGTGTGCAAATCTCTCCAGTTAAAGCAATGGTGGATCTTTAGAGCTAAACCAACGTTGTGGAGTGAGTTCCTTAGAGCCAAATACTGTCAGAGAGCCAACCCCATCATCAAAAAATTCCATTCTGGACAGTCGCTTGTGTGGAAACACATGATGCACAACAAACACATTGCCGAACCTCACATTCAATGGAGGATTCACTCGGGTTCATGTTGTTTTTGGTGGGACGATTGGCTAGGTATCGGACCCTTAGCCAACTATAGGCAGGAGTTGGGAAGAGCAAGCAATGCTAGGGTGGCTGATTTTCTTATAGATGGACAATGGAACATCGATATGCTAAATCAATTGGCACCAGCGCAACTAGTTCCTCTTATCACTTCTTCCACACTTCAACTGCAAGGAAACACACCGGACCAGGCCATTTGGAAGCTGAATACCAATGGGAACTTCACATGCTCCTCGGCATGGCAGCTTGTGAGGGAACATAGGACCAAGACACTTTCCGACCATTACACTTGGCACAAAAACATCCCCTTTAAATGCTTTTTTTTGCTGTGGAGGGCTTTTAGAGGCAAGCTGCCAACGGAGGAAAAGATCATTGCATTCGGTCAGGTTTCCACTCCATGCTATTGCTGCCACAGTCCAGGTCCAGACACCATAGAGCACATTTTCAGCACGGGCCACTTCGCTAGGAATATTTGGCGCTACTTCTCTGACTCCCTAGGGATAAAGCATGAAGCCACACCCCTCAAACCTCTTGTTATGAGTTGGTGGCTTCACAAGTACCACACAGAAGCTCACAAACTTATCTTTCACTCCACCCCAATATTTATATGTTGGAATTTGTGGAAGAATAGGTGCGCGAGCAAATACGGGGGAAAGATTTCTAGCCTGGCGAGAGTGAAATTTGCAGTTTTCAAAGACATCTCTAATCTACTTAGAATCGCGTACCCCTATATCCATTGGCCTTCAAACTGGATCCACACTATTTCCTACATAGATAAGTGTGCTCATGAAATGAAAATCACCCAAGTCTCGTGGACTAAACCACAACTCGGTTTCGTTAAGCTGAACACTGACGGAAGCGCGTTGGGTAATCCGGGGGCAATTGGGGGGGGTGGCATCTTAAGAGATCATATGGGTAGATTCATCTTCGCCTACGCCATACCGTTAGGGGAGGGAACCAACAATCAAGCCGAACTAGAGGCGGCAGTTTATGGGCTTAAATGGTGCATTCAACAGGGCTTTCAGCACGTTATCCTAGAAGTCGACTCGGAGTTGATCACTAAATGGATCAATCATCAGACGAAACCTCCGTGGAGCCTTCACCGGATAACTCATGACCTTGTTGATATTTCCGAATTATTTGTTTTCTTTTCTTGCAAGCATGTATACAGGGAGGCAAACTTCACTGCGGATGCTCTCTCCAAGCACAGTCACACTCTTACCACTCCAGGCCACTACACCACCCTCCAACAGCTACCTCGGGGTACACGAGGATACTACATGCTAGATAGAGCCGGCCTACCTAGCTTTAGACGGAGGAAGACCAAAAGGATTAAGAAGCCTCCATGATCTACTACTAGTGTTGCAGCATTGGATTGAGCGCCCAATTGCAGTGTTTGTCTCCATGCTATATTTTTAGCCATGTTATTTGATGATCCTCGTTGACGCTAAAATGTATATAGCTTTTATGAGGATTCATCCCCAGTTTTATTTAGATTTTTCCTTTATTTTATGTAAAGGGCGAGTCTCCCTTATTTATGCTTTCCTAGTTTCTGTGTATCGAGAGGAGTCCTCTTCTTTAGGTGCATAGTTTCTAGGTTTCCTTTTCGTGTGTTTGTATCGGGGATGAGTTGGCTGACCTTAGTAGGATGACCGACTTATGAACCACCATAGGATTGGAGGTTAGGTTTATGTCCCCCTCCGTGTATTTTTCTGTTTTATGTATAATAAGGCTTGGGGGTGTGCGGCTCAACCCCTGGCTGTGCACGAGAGGTGGGAGCCTCGTGTAGGGTCTGTTCCCGTAAAAAAAAAAAAAAAAAAAAAAAAAAAAAAAAAAAAAAAAAAAAAAAATAAAAAAAAAAAAAAAAAAAAAAAAAAAAAATAAGTCTCACGTGCTCTATTATGATTCAGTTCAGTTGGATGACCATCTGACCTTTGTTAAGGAGCCAGTGGCCATTTGAGCCAAAGATGTCAAGAAGCTGCAATTGAGATCCATTCATATGGTAAAGGTCCTTGGAGACATCGTCCAGTCGAGTAGGCTACCTAGGAGATCGAGAAAGAGATACAGGATCAATTCCCCAGCTTATTTGATCCTTCAGGTATTTCTTGACTCTTACTTTTGCAGATGAAAGTTCTTTTAGTAGTGGACATTATAATGACCCTCCAGGTCATGTTTTAGTTAATGCATTCATTCAATTGCTTAGATATTCCTGCAGCGACCCCAAGTCATTTATGAGTTATAGGCACTGATTGTCCGTCGCCTATTCATTCGTTTGGGTTTTAAGCCTGTTTCCCTATTTTAGAACTTTTATAACTTGTAAAGTTAACTTTGATTATAACATCAAGTAAACAACCTTTGAACATTATTTAGCATTTCCATCATCTCCAAAATGACCAAATTAGGCTAGTAACATGGTCAGCATGAGTATCGAGGCTTTGGTATGAGTTTGAGGCCTTTTGGCATTTTAGCCTTTGAAAGCTGGCCTAAGATTGACCTTTGTCAATATTCTTGGAAAATGTGCTCGGATGAAAATTCCATCAGTGTGGTTAGTTCTGAAATATTGATTTTGATCTTGAAAGACCCTTCGTTCTCTTCTTAAGGCTTTCCATCTAATCTTGAGGCCCGTTGGGGAAATAGGCAAAATATGACACTTGGGTGTGAGATCCACTTTTTCTTAAAATGACCTCGTATGGGAATTTTGAATGCAACATTAAGTCCAAAATTTTGAATTTGGAGGTGTAGCATATCTCAATTGCATGCATGGGGTTTCAAATGAATCTTGAGCACCCCTCCAGAGACTTGGCCTTTTCCAAAACTCAGCTTATATAGCTGAGTATGGTTCCGTCACAAAAGTGGCCCTTCGTTGCTTTAGTGACGAAGGCATCACTAAAGCGATGGTCGGCCCTAGGAGATTGTCGCTTAAATGACATGGCTTTCGCAAAAGCGACCTCTCGCTTTAAGCGAGGCCCGCCTTTTTGGTAAGGGTCGCTTTTGTTGTGCCTGAGAGTCATTTTAACACTTGAATTTCTGATTTTTGTCTCAACTTCAAACATTCATAACTCCTTCGTTTCTTGGCAGATTTGGGTGATTCAAAGGCCTACTTATGGGTTATTACTAGGAGAAGCTGTTGGGGCTTCGTAAAGTGAATTAAGACCTTTGTTCAAGGTAAAATTGCTTGTAAACCCGCTGCATTTTTGTGTTTTAGAGGCTAAGTTGTGAATTTCTTGCATGTAATTAATTCCGCTGATTCGAACCCCGAATTGTGTTCAATTTTGGAAAACAAGTTCAGGGTGGTAAATTGGACCTTTTCACAAAGTCAATTCTGGAATTACCAAAGCGGTTCCCACAATCTCATTTTTAACTCTAAAATTAGTCTATCTCCAAATTTAGTAATTTATTGTCAAAGCGACCATATTAATATTGTGTACCTATTTTTCATAGTATGGCAGTGTTCAGAGGCCATTACGAAGGGGAAAGATCCAATTCTATGATTTGGAGCACGTGTCATTGGTCTACTGGTAGGCTACGGCTTCCCTTTCCCTAGATTGAGCTTGACATATGATTGAATTTGGATTTGTTGGAAGATGGGTAGGCTTAGGCTTCCCAGTCATAGACACAAAACTATAAGTCCCTTTATCGCATATCTGAGTATGACTTCTGTCAACTTTGAGTTATCAATAACCGCTCCTAAATGAGCTTAATCTGATCCACTGTCTGTTATACTAAGTTAGGTCCAATCAACCTAGACTCACCCACCTCAAACCATTCAATGGGGGATCTATATTTCCACCCCTACAAAGCCTCATAAGGTGCCATCCCGATGCTGGAATGAAAACTAATATTGTATATGAACTCAATAAGAGGCAAGTGGTCATTCCAACTTCCCTTGAAGTCTAGCATGCAGGCCTATAACATATCCTAGATGGTCTGAATTATGCACTCATCTTGATCGTCTGTCAGAGGGTGAAAGGTTTTACTGAGATTAACCTGCATCCCCAGTCCTTTTTTGAAAGACTTCCAAAAATTAGAGGTAAATTGTGCCCCTCTATCAGAGATAATAGATATTAGGACATTGTGCAGCCAAACAATTTCTCTAAAATAAAGCCATGCATAGTCTTCAACTGTAAAAGTAGTCCTAACTAGTAAGAAGTGGGCTAATTTTGTTAACCTATCAATAATTACCCAAATAGAGTCAAGCTTGCATCGCGATCGAGGTAACCCAATTATAAAATCTATACTAATTGCCTCCCACTTCCACAAAGGAATGGTTATCTCCTAGAGTAGACCAGCTGGCTTCTGGTGCTCAACCTTTACCTGTTGGGAATTAGGACACTGTACCACAAATTCAACAATATCCTTCTACATCCCGTGCCACTAGTAGATCTCCTTAATATCATGGTACACTTTGGTGGATCATGGCTGAATAGAGTAACAAGAATGGTGTGGCTCTTCAAAAACATGTAGTCAAAGCCTGCAATATTCGAAACACATAACTGATCTTTTAATCTAAGAACTCTATCTCAAGTTGAATCAAAGGCTAAAGACTCATATTGTTGAACCTTGCCTCTAAATTACTCTAAGTTGGGATCGTTGTATTTTTCTGCCTTCACCTCAATAACTAAAGGTGATATTGTTGTTTATTGATCTATGACTTGTAACACCCCCTAAAAACGTTGTATATGGTGTTCCAATTCTCGACGAAAATGATACAGCTTCTGTATTTTGGACATAAATTTTCATAGGTTGGTCCAAATTAGGTGATTCAAATTTTTGAATAACCCCAACATTATTACCTACAACTTTCATGTAACATTTCCCTTCGGTAAGCAATCTTTGGGTGAAGAGGGGATTTGCATATCCAATGATAAGATAAATGGCCTTGCTTGTCTTTTGTGATCTCTTTCCTTGGGTAGTACCTCCCAACAAGATTGATCAATTTGGATTGATGGATGTTTTTCCCCTTCTTCCCAAACCAATTTACCTACCTTTCTAGCCACCAGAGTGCAGCCTGCCTGCTGAAGATTGTAACATGCATTTTCCGACTGAAATGGAATATTACTACCAAAATTAAATTTATTTCTTTGATCAACTGCATCCCCCACTTTTCTTCCTCTAACATTTCTTCTTAGGAGAAATGCCTACGATGGGCAATATCAGTCAGCCACATACCCCAATTACAGGATCTAATCCTCCACGAAAAGTTAGAAACTCTGCATATTTTGACCAATTCAAGGTGAAAATGGGGTTGCTCCCTCAGTGGGATAAAGTTGAGCCAAGTTAAGAAAGAAAACTATATCAATATCAATTTCTTTTTAGATGGTTCTGCCACACGTTAGGAACAAGTCCTAGAAATTCCTCATAAATAACATTATGAGAATCTTTAAGATCGGACGATTGAAGATAAGTTGTCGCAGATGGAGCACTAGAATGGGGTATTTTGGATTCTCTTATCTATCGGGAGTGGACGGTCTGAGAAGAAAAATCAAAGGAGTTTTCACTTCAAAAAAGATATTGGGGATTCTGAATCTGACCGCACTTTCCTTAGGTCGAACGGCTATCGATCCTGGTCCAATGAGAAAATGGTTCAAAATTGAAGTAAGTCCTTATTATTCAACCAAAGGGCATATAATTACATTGAGATCGCCAAAAAATACACATAAAACTAGGAGAAGGAAGCAGCACCCAACTCGATGAGAACCTATCTTAAGATTCAAAGGCTAAGTAGGTCAAATAAATTAATTTTTGCAAGACATGGTGCTGTGACGAAATTAAGTATTTATAGAAGAAAATTCATATCTCACTATATAATATTCCAAATCAGTTGATTCTTGAACGACATTAAAGTAGACTTCTAGAGAAACAATTCATATGAGAGACCAAATTCTAATGAGAAAGTTATCTTTTTCAAACACAACTCCGAAAAAAAGTATTTTGTTAAAAGAAGGTTTATCTCACCAACCATGAAAAGATCTAGATCCGTTTGACATTACCCATGACATCAATAGTCCTCCATTTGACATCACCCATGACATCATAATATTTCATTAAATTTTTAGATTTTTCTTTAATATTATTTTAATTATTGTTAGGATCCTCCTTCACACCTATAAATACCCACCTTATTTCATCATTTTGTTCATCAAGCTTTCTCAAGCAACTTTTCTCTCCATACACTCCTTTACTCATTCTCAAAATATAGTTTTAGTTCTTAATAGTGTAGAAATACTATTCTGGTGATTCATATACTCCAGCTAGTACACAAAATGCTCTGGCGAGGAGAAAAAACT
Source organism: Solanum dulcamara (assembly GCF_947179165.1). Lineage (NCBI taxonomy): Eukaryota > Viridiplantae > Streptophyta > Magnoliopsida > Solanales > Solanaceae > Solanum > Solanum dulcamara. Next base: position 23,725,497 of record NC_077238.1, read on the forward strand.
AGGATTCAAGAGTGTTTATTAAGTCCTTCAATTCTGAGTAACACTTCGGATTCCAGGTATGTAAGGCTTCAATGAGAGTATTCCTTCCACTCTCTTGCCTAAAGTATTTTGATTATATGATAAATTATGTTTATTTTTTTAGCTTTACTCTAAGTTATGTGAGTATTTATCCATGGGTTCCTCCACACATGTAGTTCAAAACTCTTTCAACTAAATCTCTTGATTTCAAGTAAGATTTTCTTATAGGTAATTTTTATTTATACTTAAAAGCATGAATCATGGTTAAACTAATGATTATTGATCTATTTTTATGCAAAATAATTTCATATGTATAAATTGATGGTTTGCAAGTATTTTCTATATTTAGCTCTTTAAAGGTTCTTGAAATTGATGGTGGGTTGTTTAAAATATGATTTTTAATTGATGGATTTCAAAGTATTTATGTATAATTTCATTTACATTCATGTTTGAAAGTTGAAGTGATTTGAACCCACTTAGTTTTACTATATTTTAAATGAAGTTTGACTTGAAAGCTTTGACTCCAAATGAATATTTATGAAAGCAATATCTATGACCAAAAGGGAGTCTTATGAAATGAAAGAATGATGAAATGATATGAATGATTGATTCTTTATTCAATAAGGATAATTCTTGCATATTTGAATTATCAAAAGTTTTAATGAGCTATTACACCGAATGTGATGTTTTGAATTCCCAAGCTATATACTATGACTATTTTGAAGTATTAAACTATTCTGTGGGATTGACTTAGCACCAAATGGGGAATTGAGGTGGGATTCGGTAAGGGAATCCTAGTAGCAACCCCTTGTCCCATTAACTATGTGCCAATATAGGAGCCCTTTTAGGCTTAGGCTAATGGATCCATGAAAGCCCTTAAAGTTAAAGTTATAGAAATGAATGAAGTTGACGGAGTTCTACCTGGCAAGTAGTCTCCCCGGCCAATATAGGGGGTTATGTTGGATTCCATGTAATAGCTCGCATGGTATTAAATATCGGTTATGATCATTTTTCCACAAAATAAATGTTTTAAAGGATATTTATATGATTGATTATGCATGCCTTGCATTATGTTTCATATTACATAAATCTTTAAAGTTTCCTCAATGTTCATGCATGCTTACAACTTAGTACATTCAAAGTACTAACACATACTCTTTTGCCTACATGATATCACCATGTAGGGACCGGTGCTCCTCCTCGTTCTCCTCCACGTGGCTAGTTGATATTTCATTTAAAGACTACTTTTGGTGAGTTCCCATGTTCTGGGAATAATACTTCTTTATTTTTCTAGCTTATGATATGTCGAGATCTTTAGATACTTACTATGGTATTTCTTTCTATTATGATTGAAGGTGAACTAGGGACTTGTCTTAGCCGCATTAAATCTAAAAGTTAGAGGTATTGTTGGACATGTGTAAGTTGAGGATTTACTATTGTGATTTTCGCTTGTTTAATTATTGTCATTACCTATAAAAGGCTAAAGGAATACTAAGAGGCTTGTTTAAGGTACTTTTGGGTTCCTCATTCACCATGTCACGTCTAGGACCTAGGATTGGGTCGTGACATGACCCCAGCATCATCAGAGTTTAATAGTCTGAGCCCCAAACTAGTTAGCTGATGGATCTCTCAAAACATCTCTTGCTTCTCCACTCCCAAATACAATAGATTGTCAATAGACTTATGACTATCCGCTACTATATTAGATTTTCCTGGATGGTATAAGTTATCCATGTCATAGTCTTTAAATAATTCAAGCTATCGGCGTTATCGCAGGTTCAACTCTTTCAGTCAAAACAATATAATGGAGGTTCCTATGATTTGTATAAATATTAACATAAACTCAATACAAGTAATGCCTCCAAATCTTTAGGGAACTAATAAATGCATCTAACTCTAAATCATTGGTTGGTTTGTTCTTCTGATTGCTCTTTAACTGTCTAGAAGCATAAGTAATTACCCTTCCGTGTTGCATCAAAACACAAACCAGCCTAATGCTTGAAGTGTCACATTACATTGCATAGCCCTCTGGATGTTCTTGTAAGGCCAGAACTTGTGTTGAAGTCAATATATCTTTTTATATCCTAAAAACTCCGCTCACAGATTGCAATCCATTGGTACATAGTTTCTTTCTAATACAAATTTATCAAGGGTGATGCAACTAAAGAATATCCTTCAACAAACTCCTGCTAAAAATTATAAACTTCTGTCGGGGTCATGGGTCTACGCCAAGTCTTTACAGCCATAATTTTCTGTACATCAACTTAAATACCATCATCTAATACAATATTACCAAAAAAACATATAATGCAACTAGAAATCACACTTTGAGAGCTTAGCATACAACCTCTGATCTCAGAGTACCTGAAGCACTTCTCGGACATGCCCTCTATCGTCGGTCTCTAAACTAGATATACTAGAATATCAATTATAAACACAATGACAACTATTCTAAGAATAGCTTGAAGATACTATTCAACAGGTCCATCAATATTGTTGGGGTGTTCGCCAACCCAAAAGATATCACAAGAAACTCAAAATTCCCATATCTAGTCTTGAAGGCTATCTTGAAAATATCACTCTCCAAAACTCATACCTAGTGGGACCCTAAATGTGAGTCAATATTAGAGAAAAAGCAGGCACCTGGATCTAGACATAAAACACAAAATCTTTGGTAGTGCATATTTTTTTGATAGTCAACATATTCGTTTTCGATAGTCTATACAGTTTTGCAAGAACCCATCTTTCTTATTCTCAAATAATAGTGGTGCACCCCATGGTTATGTATCAGGCTTGATGAAGTCCTTATCTAATAAATCATTCAGTTGCTCCTTTAATTCCTTCGGTTCTGCTAGTAAAATTCTATATAGGGGAATTGATATCGGCTAATCATATAATAATGTAGGATAGCAAAATCAATCTCTCATTCTAGGGGAATACCAAAAAGCTCGCCTAGAAACTCATTAGGCACTGAAATAAATTAAAGATTTGGCAGTTCAAAATTAATATCTTAAAATCAGATGGTATGGTAAATGCTACATTTGGCAGTTATTTCATTGTTTTAAGAAAGAAAATAAACCTACTTTTAAGCATTATCATATTACCCTTGTACTCTCGAGCTACTTCCCAATAAGTAATGGGATAACATACGATACTATGGAGCCTGGATCAATCAAAATATAAATACAAAGGGAGTAACCACTCAATATACTTCTTATGCTCAAATAATAGTAGTGCACCCCATGGTGACGCACCAGGCTTGATGAAGTCCTTATCTAATAAATCATTCAATTGCTCCTTTAATTCCTTCAGATCTGCTGGTGAAATTCTATATAGGGGAATTGATATCGGTTAATCATATGATAATGTAGCGATAGCAAAATCAATCTCTTGTTCTAGGGGAATACCAAGAAGCTCGCCTAGAAACTCATTAGGAACTAAAATAAATTAAAGATTTGGTAGCTCAAAATTAATATCTTAAAATCAGATGGTATGGTAAATGCTACCTTTGGCGATCATTTCATTGATTTAAGAGAGGAAATAAACCTACTTTTTAGCATTGTTGTATTACCCTTCGACTCTCGAACTACTTCCCAATGAGTAATGGGATAACATACGATACTATGGAGCCTGGATCTATCAAAATATAAACACAAAGAGAGCAACCACTCAATATATTTATCACAACATCTGGCAACGACTATGAATCTTGATGACCTAGAGTGCATATGTGCAATTTTGGCCACTGCCAGAATAAGATAATCCCTCTTGGCATCGACCTCTATATATTAAAACTTGGAACCCCGCTCTACAAGATATACTGAGGAAGATGATCCTATTACTAATTTGTCTATCTTGGTTGAACCTTGCCTATCCCCAAATAGATAATATCTTTGTATTTGACCCTCTTGGCCACAAAAATAACATGTTGTGTTTTACCGTATGTATCATAATGTGGCTCAACTGATCTAAACTACTTTGGTTACATGCATTGCTACAAGCCTGATGCTCATGAACTCTTACCCGAACTTAATCACCCTCGAAAATCAACCTGCTACACTGGGACTTATGTTGTTGGGGTATAGGAGGTCCCCCTAAATCTCGAGTTTTAGAGAAACTCTGGGACTATATCTAATACCCTTGGTCCTAGCCCTTATTTGGTTCCCTCTCTCGACTTACTCAGTGGTATATTGTTGATGTCAAAGTAACTCTATGTTCTGCACAATGGCATCAATTCGCGTGATATCCATATTATCATTATACATAGTTTGAGAACAAGCCCGATAACAACCATAAGACAAAGAACTCAACCCTTATGAATTAACGATGTAGCATGATTTGAGTAAGAAAAAGGGTAACCATTCTAACATGCCATATAGCTTCCAACTTATACTATGTGGTGTATAATACATATATAAACAAGACTCTACTAGACATTTCTTGCAGACTCCCTAGGATACGACGTTGCTTTGATACTAAGTTTTTCACACTCCAAACTCAAGGGGCACAACTGGCATCTAATGCAAAAACTCAAGCCCGAGCTGACACTATTGAACCATTTGCTACTAGTGCATAGGACCTACACACAATCAAGAAAATAAATAAGTATATCTCGGCTTAAAATTAAACCCTCGCCTAGAAAGGCCCCTATTAACAGATATAAAAAAGAAATAGTTACTCCCAATAGTTGATATAAAGAAATAGCTAATTAGCACACAAGTTCTAATTGGGTCATCGAGGCCACCATGATATTTATACCGAAACTAAAAGCAAGTATATATCAAAGCAATATATCAAATAGCTAACAAGCCTATGAAAACCAATAAACTAGGCCATAACGTAGCTATACAACCCACATACTAGTCTGCAAACTTCCAAGAGTAGCAAAGCTTGGCAGGACAGAGCCCCGGCCTACCCAAAAATATATACAACAAAAGCTCACAAACCTCAAAACTCTAGCAGCTCTAGAAGAAAGAGGCTTGCCAATCTGATAGAATTTAACCATGTTGCTGAGGAGATCTATCGGGTCGTGTGTCGAGACCTACAAGCATGAATGTAGTGCCCCAGGCAATGGGGAATCAGTACGAGTAATGTATCGAGTATTAAAGGCGATAGAGTATGACCAGGTATCATGATATAGTAGGAGTAATCGGAAAAATAAAACAAGAATAAATTAAGCATACTGACCTGCTCTTGATTCTAAACATATAAAAAAAATCAAATAACAACCAAACCAAGCCCCCATAAGCTCGACAGGTACAAATAGCAAACAAGACCACTTTCTTATGCCCTTATAAGCCGAGAAGGTGTCAAATCAGTCTACATTCTGCTGTCAGTAGTCTCCTAGCCCTATAGGCTATCAGATAGCACTCTTAGGCAACAATATAGCCTTTATGAAGTGCATATCCCTCTTAGGCATTAGTATAGCCTTGTAGTAAACCCATATCCCTCTTAGGCAACAACATAGCCTCGTAGGAAACATATAGCCTTCATAGGCATCAATATAGCCCCATAGGCAACTCATAGTCTTCTTAAGCAACACCATAGCATCGTATATAGCACATAGCCTTCGTATTTAGCACATAGCCTTCTTATTTACCAATATAGCCCCGTAGGCAGCTCATAGCCTTCTTAGGCAGCAATATAGCTCTGTAGGTAACTCAAAGCCTTCTTAGGCATCAATATAGCCCCATAGGCAAAATGTAGTCCTTTTAGGCATCAATACAACCCTATAAGTAGAACATAGCCCTTTTATACATCAATATAGTCCCGTAGGCAGAACATAGCTTTTTCTAACAGAGATAACATTCATGCAACTAACCATAATAGCCCCAAGGGAAACAATAACAATTTAATAGGCTAAATGCAAGCAATTTAGCTATAAGAAACCTATATGAATAACCTCTAAGTTGTTCCCCAAATAGGGACACTACTAACTTAATTGAATCCCGACAAGGGAGGATTATATCCAATTGAGTAGCCAACAGGCAACAATCATGGCTACAAGTTTACCAACAATAACAACAAACTTCTTGTCTTAATCTTTAAGGAAACATGAAAAATAAGGGAATAGCCTTAACATACCTTTCAACTAAAGCCTCAAAGGTGGATGCATGAAACTCAACCAAACAATCATAACACAACAATTGCTAGAATCAACAAGGCTGCGAGAATGAGCCATAGACAATTAATAAGGTGTTAATGTCACACTTGTGACCAGAAAACTCTAAAGAATAAAATGTGGCCAATAATAATAAGAAATGGCAGTAAAATCAACAACAATAAGTTAGCCACATTTCAAAGGAGTGACGAGCTCCTGAGGCACCATTTAAAGGTGAACTTCACATTATTTAATAAACCAACCATTTTACGTGACTCCAATAAGAATTAAACCTACCCCTATTCCCTCAAACACCTTAACACCATAAATACACAACAATAAACCAACCTTAACAAGATAAGGGGTTGTCCGGTGTGACAATAGCTAAAACACCACTTCGTAGCTTGAAAGTCTATAAAAATGATACTAGATTATGAAATTATGAAGAAGGATCATAGGGGTAGATTACCTCAAAAAAAGGATATGAAATCCCAAGAAAAATGAGCAGCTTCCTTGCAGTAACAATGAACAAATCCAAAATTGATGAGAAAAATATACAACAACGATGAGCTCGCGACTTAGAGCAACTTTTGTTAAACTTCAGAGTTGAGAATCCTAACACCCATGGATGATTTGTGGGATTATTATCCAAATTTTGGGGGTTTTGAATTTTCTTGAAAATTACGAAGGAGAAGGTCCTATATAAAGCACTACTGACAGAGAGGCTTGGGACCACCTAGACATGCCTACTTGCATCATCTCACAAAAATGCAAATATTTCTCTATTTTGAAGTTGTATTGACAAACGATTTGATGAATTAGAAACTAGACTCATAGACCTTTGATGTTATAGGGTGTGATCTTTATAACTCTTTATATATTGGGAGAAAACCTCCAAGACATTTGACCCAAATTTAGAGAAATCTTTATAAAGAAACATAGGATAACTTCACCAACTCTAATGTTTCAACTTGATTGACTTTGAAACTTGAGATACGACCCTTGAATAATTTAAATGTGTCATAAGACATCCTTCTTAACATATTACTCACTTTTATAGATTGAGTGAAAACCTCCGAGACATTTGACCTAAATTTTAGAGAAATCTTTATAAAGGAACTTATGATAACTTTCACCAACTTTTATTTTTCAACTTATTTGGCTTCGAATCGTAAGATACGACCCTTGAAAAATTTAAATGTGTGATACCACATACTTCTTAACTTATTATCATTTTTAGTCTTTCAATGAAGGTGCCGGTTAATTTATACATTTCGAAAAGTCAAGGTGTTACACATATCCTACAAAATAACTATATTTTTATTACAAGCTTTTCATGATGTATTTTATGCTGCATTGATCTTATCACATGATTTTATGATTTACTTCATATTTTCAAGAACTTTTGATCATACATCTCATTTTAATGCCTATCATTCTCATTTATCTATGTCTTGCATATTTCTCACATACTTAGTACATTCTATGTTCTAATGCATACTTTTATTTATATTATTTTATAATATAGGTCATGATGCTCCTGCCCACCTACGTGACTAGTTTGGTCTCCACTTACTAATGCTATAATTGGTGAGTCCTCATGATCCGAGGGGCGAACCTATTATGTCCTTTTTCTTACTTTTAGACTCATATTATTTCTATCCTTTAGGTGAGCTACGGCTTGTTTGATGCTCCCGTCTAAATAGGAGAGGCACTGTCAGACTAAAGGAGTATACTTCATTCGTTTCGGATGTTATATTTTGATTTCTCTAATGACAAGATTTCCATATTTTGAGACTATCTTCCGCGTTTATGTTTACTCTTGATTATATTATATCTCATGACATGCTATGTATACTAAGAGGCTTGGTTGGATCCCCTCGATATTCTAATCATCATGCCATATCTAAGGTCTAACTTGGGTCGTGACAAACTTGGTATTAGAGCATAAGGTTCAAGCCTCCTAGGATATCTAACATGTCACGTTCAGTAGAGTCTTGTTAATGAGTGTGAAGTGCACCACATTTATGAATATGAGGCTATGAGGCGTTTAAAAATTATCATTTCTTTTATCATTCTTATGTCGTGTGATAGAGTTGAACTCTCTAAGTTTTCCGTCTAATTCTTGTTCTTGGTGATTATAGAATCATGCCTCCACAAAGAGCCCACGTGAGAAGGAATGCCAATGTGAATGTGAATGAGGAGAAACAAACTCCACAAGCTCCTAATCATCCTTTGGCCAAGCAAGTCTACCACGCCAAGTTTAGAGCAACTTTTCAAGTGCTTGCCAAAGCTATGGTTACACAAGCTAACCGTAAGGTGGTTGCTTTTATGAACCTAAATGTAGGTACGATGGCTACTAGGATGCGGGATTTCACAATGATGAACCCTCTAGAGTTCCATAATTCAAAGGTGGACGAGGATCCATACGAGTTCATAGAGGGTATTCACAAGATCATTGACATTATGGGAGTTATCCTAGTGGAAAAGGAAGACTTAGCAACATAGCAATTGAAAGGTGTGGCCCAAATTTAGTTTGATCAATGGAAGGAAGAAAGGGCTAGAGATGTGGGTCTCTTAGATTGGGAGGAGTGCAAAGATGTATTTCTTGACCATTTCTTGACTCTTGAGTTGAGGGAGGCCAAAATTCAAAAGTTAATCAATATTAAGAAATGTAACATGAGTGTGAGAGATTATGCCTTGAAATTCATAGAATTGTCAAAATATTCTCTATTTATGGTTGCTGGGTCTAGAGCTCGTATGATCAAGTTTATTTCAAACTTGATGGTCAAAGAGTGCAATACTGCCACATTGATCAAAAAAAATGGAAATTTCAAGGTTTATGACTCATATGCTGAGCAAATTAAGGAAGAAAATCTTAAGGAGAGGATAGGGAGTCGAAAAGAGCAAGGATCGATGATGGCAACTTTTCATATGTGAGGCCCGATGATGGTGGCCTTTCTTAGTTTCACCTAAAATTCTCGGGAGATAATTCTTCAAGTACTCCAGCCACTAAGTTTAACAAGGATAGAGTGTCAAACCCTAAGCCTCAAGGGAGTGATCCAAGTGTTCACACTATCCCCGTAAGTAGGAGTGTGGGAAGAGCCATCGAGGTGATTGTTTGACGGGTTATTATGTTTGTTATGGTTGTGGTAAAATGGGTCATAGAGTGAGATTTTCCTTCGGGTGCTAGTAGAGGTGGAGGTAGTCATCCTTAAACTCAGACTAAAACTTTTGGTCATTCGGCTTAATAGGGTACTTCATCAGGTTCTTGTAGTGGTCAGCGCCAGAAAAATATTTATGCTCTTTAGACTCGACAGGAGTTGGAAGATTCCTCCAATGTTGTGGCCGATATGTTATGAGTCTTTCAATTTATTTTTATGCATTATTAGATTCGAGAGAGAATCATTCTTTTGTTACTTTATATCTTTTTGTGAAATTTGACATTAGTCCTGAAGTCTTGATAGAGCCTTTATAACAGCCTGTTTGGATAATCTTTTTTAAAGCTGCTTTTTTAAATAGACTTTGGTATTGATCTTCTCATTAATACCCAACCTATTTTTATCCCTACTTATAGAATGGCCCGATAGAATTTAAGGAGTTGAAGGATTAGCTAAAGGATTTGTTGGATAAGGGCTTCATTTGACCAAGCATATCTTCATGGGGTGCTCCAATTCTCTTTGTTCAAAAGAAGGATGGTTCCCTTCGTATGTGTATTAACTATCGGCAATTGAACAAGGTCACAATCAAGAATAAGTATCTCATTCGAAGGACTGATGACTTGTTCTATCAACTTCAAGGATCTAGTTATTTCTCAAAGATTTTGATGGAAAATGGTAAGGTGATAGCCTATACTTCTAGGCAACTTAAGGTGCTTGAAAATAACTATCTGAATCATGACTTGGAGCTAGCGGCGATTGTGTTTGCTTTGAATATTTGGAGATACTATTTGTATGGTGTCCATATTGATGTGTTCACCATAAGAGTTTTAAATATGTGTTCAAGTAAAAGGACTTGAATCTTCTACAAGGGAGATCGCTTGAGTTGTTAAAAGACTATGACATGAGTGTGCTCTATTATCCAAGAAAGGAAAATATAATTGTTGATGCTCTTAGTAGGCTGTCCATGAATAGTGGTGAGAATGAGAAGGAGTTAGTTAATGATGTACATAAAATAGCTCATTGGGTGTTCTCTTGGTTTATTCCGATAATGGTGGATTGTTCAAATGTCTAAGAATCATCCCTTGTATCAAATGTTAAGGCAAAGCAAGATAATGATTCGATTTTGCTTAAGTTGAAGAAAGCGGTTGCTGAAAGAGCCATTGAGGCTTTTTCCCAAAGGGGGAATGGTGTTCTTCGTTATCAAGACCGATTATGTGTTTCCAATGTTAATGGCTTGAGAGAAATGATATTATCTGAAGCTCATAGTTTCCAATATTCTATTCACCTGGGATCCACCAAGATGTATCGTGATTTGAGGGAAATGTATTGGTAGAATGGCATGAAGAACGATATCACATAATTTGTGGCTAAGTGTCCGAAATTGTCAACAAGTGAAGGTTGAGCATCAACAACTGGGAGGTTTAGATCAAAATATTGAGATTCCTACTTGAAAGTGTGAAGACTTGAATATGGATTTTATTACGGGTTTACCTCGTACCAGTAGGAAACATGATTCAATTTGGATTATTATGAACTAAATAGCTAAGTTGGCATATTTTCTTCCGGTTAAGACATCTTATTCAGATAAGGATTATGCTAAACTTTACATTTGAGGGTTGGTTAGGCTTCATGGGGTTCCATTGTCTATAATTTCAGACTGAGGTACTCAGTTTACATCTTAGTTTTGGAGGTCATTTCAAAAGGATATTGGTACTCAAGTTAAGCTTAGCGTAGTTTTTCACCGTCAGACCAATCATCAAGCCGAACGGACTATTCAGACTTTGGAGGATATGTTGAAAACTTGTGTGATCCTTTTCAAAGGTAATTGGGATGAACATTTTCCATTGATTAAATTTGCCTATAAAAACAATTATCATATGAGTATTCAAACGGCATCATTTGAGGCCTTATATGGTAGGATATATGATTGGATGGTTTGAGGTTGGAGAAGTGGCTTTGATAGATCCTGAGTTGGTTTATGAATCTAGGGAGAAATTTTGACTCATTAGGGAGACGTATAATACTTCCCAAAATTGACAAAAGTCCTATTTGGATGTGAGGAGAAGAGAGCTTTAATTTGAGGTTAATAATTGGGTTTATTTAAAAATATCACCTATGAAGTGTGTGATGCATTTTTTTCAAGAAATATAAGCTTATTCCTTGTTATGTAGGTCAATATCAGATTTTGAGGTGTTACGGAAAGGTAGCTTATGAGTTGGATTTGCTTTTGGAGTTGGCATTGGTGCATCAGGCATTTCATGTCTCTTTGTTGAAGAAATATGTTGGTGATCCTACTTCTATTGTACCCTTGGACAATGTTGGTGTGAAAGAGAGTCTATTTTATGAAGAGGTTCTAGTTGAGATTATATATTGTCAAGTCCGAAAGTTGAGAAATAAAGAAGTTACATTCGTGAAAGTCCTTTGGAGGAACCAACTAGTTGAGGGTGCTACATGAAAAGTTAAAGCCCATGATGTCTCGTTATCCTTATCTCTTCCCCTCCATCCCAGCTTGAGGTATTTAGTTCCCTTATGTTCATTCTTTTGAATTCATGCATTTCATTCACTCTCATGTTTTCGTATGCATGCATATTCATGAAATAAGTTTTAAAGTCATGTTTTAGCTTGGAGTTGATTACTTCTTGTTCTATGCATTTTTATGTGTTGTTGCAATCATGTTGGGTTGTTAGATCTGTTTCCCTACTCTATTCAGGTTGGCTTGAGTCCCATTCTAGGACGAATGTTCTCAAGGGGGATATTGTAAGGCCTCAGAAGTTGGAAAGTCAAAACGGAAAGAAAATTATTGCAGAAGTTGCTGTGCAGGTTCCTACGAGCCAACCTACGGGGCGTAGATAGACCTACGAGCCATAGAAAGACAAACATAGGCTGAACCTAACACTATGAAGGAAATTGAAAGTTGGAAAAAGTTTGACGAGCCCTACTTACGGTTCGTATAAGGACCTACGGACAGGTGGCACTTGTAGGGAGGGTTCTGAGGTTTTGGAAATTCACTAAGTATGGGGTCAGATGATGATGGGGTCCTACAGACCATATAATGTTCTACGATCCGTAGTGACGACCCGTAGAATAACTTCAGGGACTTAGATTTTTTTTGATTCTACGAACAACTTTGACGACCCGTATAACATTCGACGATCAATAGAATTGAGTCGTAAGGTTAGTATGCAATTTTCAGTAGCTACTGTTTTGGTTCACAAGTTCTATAGATGACTCCTACGACCCATAGGATGGTGATCGTAATGTAAAGTCTGATCTCAAATTTTGGAGGTATGGGTTCTACGATTGGTATTGATGAGCCATCAAAGAATCTATGACCCGTAGGTCCCAGAAGTAGGTCACTTCAAAAAAAAATTAAGTCATGGGTATTTTGGACGGTCACCACTCGTTTAATCCCTAAACTACGTCATTTTACACCTATAACTAATCCTATAAGCATTTTTCCCTTAAGGAATACCCTATTCCTTATAGTTCACTCAAAACACTCAAATTCTCCCAACTTATCTTCTTCAATTCTCTGTCAAACTCATGAAAGGAAAGCTAGGGTTTCCAAGTTCAAGTCCTACAATCTCAATTGTTTTTAGGACCTTGATTACCTAGGTATGTAGGAATTCACCAATGGATTTCCTTTCATCCATTGGATCCTAAAAGATATTCATCTTTTCAAGTTCAATTTCACCCTATTTAATGAGGGTTTCATGTCAATTCTTCATGGGCCCTTTTTATTGATTTCAATTAATGTTATTCTACTTTATTATGCATAAATTTACTATGATACATGATTTTCAATTGATTTCACATGGATTCATGCATTATGCTTATGATATTCAATATAAACTATGAATTATGATCTTGGACCTTATGAAGAATTTACGAATGTATTATGAAAGTGATGAATTATGTTTCAAGTATGTTTTCAAGTATGTATCAATGAATTGTGAAAAGTTTTCTCATAATATAAATGAAATTATGATTTAGATTCTTAGAAAGGTAAGTGTCTTAATGAACAATGTTATGAAATCATGATTTAAGGAGCTACTCTATATGATTTTATGAAGGTGAATTGATATATTTTTATTTCCGTTCTTAATGTTACGTTGATAATTGATTTTTATCTATTCCATTAGTATTTGACTTAGCATCAAGAGGGCATGAGGTGGAGACTTGGTAAGGGAGTCTCCAATAGCAACCTCTAGTCCCAAACTACGTGCCCCCATAGGTTGTCTTAAATGACTTAACTAGTGGATCCACAAATAGCTCATAATGTTAATGATACGGAGTCTACCTTAGCCTCTCCTTTTACGTTGTAGGAGTTACACCGGACTCTATGTTCTAGCTCACATGATTTTATTGTCAGCTATGGTCCATATCCCACAAAATGACTATATTTTATTACTAGCTTTTCATGATTTCTTTTATGATTCATTGACCTTATCACATGATTTTATGATTTACTTCACGTTTTCAAGAATATTTGTTCATGCATCGCATGTTTATGCCTATCATACTCACTTATCTATGTTTTGCGTATTTCTCACATACTTAGTATATTTTATATACTAATGCATACTTTTATCTATATTGTTTCATAATATAGGTCACAACACTCTTGCTCACCTATGTGGCTAGTCTCGATCTCCACTTGGTGTTGCTAGATTTGGTGAGTCCTCATGATCTGAGACCGAGCCCGCTATGTTATTTTTCTTACTTTTAGACTCATGTTATTTCTTATACTTTGGGTGAGATAGGATTGTCTTATGCCCCCGTCTAAATAGTAGAGGCATTGTCAAACTAGAAGAGTATGTTTCATTCATTTCGGATGCTATGTTTTGATTTCTCTTATGTCAAGATTTTCACATTTTGAGACTATATTTCGCGTTTATGTTTAATCTTGATTATATACTATTTCATGTCATACTATGTATGCTAAGAGGCTTGGTTGGAGTCCCTCGAAATTCTAGTCGTTGTGTCACGTCTAAAGTATAGCTTGGATCGTGATATCTACCCTACACTACTCTAACTTATCCTCAATCTCAAATATCAAAAATATCTCCATAAGATCTAGACTTATTTTTCTGAAAACCAAGATATTATTGTTTTTTTAAAAAAAAAGGTATGATATACACCTCAACTGTGCAATTTAGAGATGATATATCATTTATTATAAAAGTGGTTCGTATCCATGTAACGATAGAGGTATATGTAAATTACTTTTGTAACCAGGTTAATTTAACTCTAAATTGCAAAGTTGAGGTTTTTTGTTTCAATATGAAAGCTTACTTTCAGGAATCAACACATTATTGTTCTCTTGCATTCATCTTTCATAATACGAGAAAATGATCAAATGGTCCTTAATGTATGAGTAATGCTTTATTTTGATCTTTAATATATTTTACTTGATTGAAATGGTCCTTAATGTATAGTAAATATATTCATTTTGGTCCTTAATATATTTCATTTGATTGAAATTGTCTTTAATGTATAATAAATGTGTTCATTTTGGTTCTTTGACGTAAACCTAATATATTTATCAATAAAAAGTATTAAATTTAATTGTGAACTTTACGTGGCTAACAAAATTCACCATTATTGTCTTCTTTGTTTGCTCCAAAGGAAGAAATCCATAACATCTAACAACACTTTCTCTACTTTCTCCAAGAAAATATACTATTTTCTCTTTCCTAAAATATTATTCGACTGACCTAATACCCATTTTTGTTTTAAGCAAGAGAAAATAGTAATTTTTGTTGGAGAAAGTAGAGAAAGTGTTGTTAGATTTCATGGAGGTTTTTACTTTGGAGCTAACAAAGAAGACAATGATGGCGGATTTTGTTAATTACATGGTATCCATAGTTAAATTTAACAAAATAATTAAAAATCTGTTAGATTTAGGGTAAATGACCAGAATGAACATATTTGGTTATACATTAA
Source organism: Solanum dulcamara (assembly GCF_947179165.1). Lineage (NCBI taxonomy): Eukaryota > Viridiplantae > Streptophyta > Magnoliopsida > Solanales > Solanaceae > Solanum > Solanum dulcamara. The sequence goes on from NC_077238.1 coordinate 23,740,722, forward strand.
AGATTATTTCAATTCAGTAAAATATATTAAGGATCAAAATAAACATTTTTATTATACACCGAGGACTATTTCAATGGAGTGAAATATATTAAGAGCAAGATAAAGTATTACATATACATTAACGACTATTTTGATCATTTTCTCGCCATAACACCATATTCCATTATGGGTCGATGTGGGGCTATCAATGGTGTGTGGGAGGTGAACAATTGGTTAGCATAACATTTCTTGTATATAATTGCTCCCGTTACGCGCCGGATTGGCAACGCCTGGTGGCTTTACCAGGTGGAGGTTCGGTGGCAGTCACTGTGTAACGGTAGAATAGGGGTTTTAACGGCTCAATGTACGGAGAGCGTGTCTCATAGAGAGAGAAAAATTAATTCGAAGAGAGACAAATGCTGCTACTCTTGATATTCATATAGACTTCAAAGTCTACTTACTCTTAGCTAAATCATTGGATGAGCTCATGAGCAGATCCTCCCCTTGACTCTAGGGCTGGGCATAAAATACCGAAAACCGAATTACCGAATCGAACTGGCTATTTCGGTATTTTGGTATTCGGTAATTCGGTATTTCGGTTCGGTATTCGGTATCGAAATTGATATTTCGGTATTTCGGTTTCGGTATTCGGGATTTTAGTTTCGGTATTCGGGATTTCCCGAATACCGAACTTTTTAATTTTTTTTTATTTTTTTTTTACAAAAAAACTGGAAAAAAAATTACCAAAAACTAAGAGTATAGTAAGAGGAAACTATCTCATTTTTTCATTTCCCTTACCATTTTCATTTCAACTTTCCCACGTTTACCGTATATTATATCATTATATGCACACTTACACGTACATTATGGATAACTGCTAAAATTTAATTCATGTACATGTAAAAATTATAAATTCTAATTTCAAATTTATGCAATTGATTAAGAATTCTAATTTCACTTTGCATGATTCCCACGTTAGTTATCTACATAAATTGTTTGGTAGTTACATTGAAAACGAAAGATTCCAACTCTTTCATATCTTTGCAGGAACTAATTAATAATTAGTGCAGTGATGTAGAGCTTTTGGATAATTCAAAGAAAAATATATGTATAAAAATTATGTATGATATATTAGAGATTTTTGTTTTCACTCTTTTTCATTATTTTTATTACATGGTAATATTTTTTTTATTTTGTATCGATTCATAAATTATTTTCTCTTTGTTTACGATGTATCATTTCTCCTCCGTAGAATGTGGCTTACGAGCAATTTCGATTTCGATATTCGGCAAGTTAAAATGCATATATTACTTAATTATGGTGTAGTAATAAAAATGTAAGTTAAGATATGTATTCTTTAGGTTAATGTAAATATTAAATGCGGATAAATTTTTATTGTATATTAACTATTAAAAAAATATGGTATTACCGAATACCGTACCGAACCGAAGTTTTATTTACCGATTACCGAATTACCGAACCGAAGTTTGAAAGTTCGGTATTTGGTATATACTTTGAATTACCGATTACCGAATTATCGAACCCGAACTTTGAAAATACCGAACCGAATACCGAACGCCCACCCCTACTTGACTCTATCCACACTCTACTGCTAAAATTATGACTTGAGATTTAATACTTGTTGAAATTTTAGTTGTAGTACCAACAAAGTTTGTACTAGAGTGAGTGGTAAGTACTGCTAAAAGTAGAGCGCTAAATGTGAGACTTTTCGACACAAATTCGGATTTAGTCGGCTCTAACCGAACACGGGTGGAAAATCAAAAAGAAATTTAGTAGTTCTTTTCACTATATATCTATGTTTCGGTTGAACTCTATATAAGCTCTGTTGGCCTCTGTCATTCTTACCATCAGCAAGTTGTCTCAGAGTGAAAATGAAGTAGATCTCTAGAACCTGAGGTAATCACTTTGTTTGGATCTTGAATTTTATATTTCTTGTTAAAGAAAATGGAGCAAGTTGTTTTTTCTTGCGATCTTTCATCTTCTTACTTATCTTGGATTCAGTTCTATGTAAATTCATTATTTTGTTCCCAAAGTGTAATGAAGTCCTGAATTTTTTTCACCTTTAAATAGGTCCTAAACCATCTATGTTTTGTGTGTTTCTAGGTGATGCTCCAACTAAACCTATTCAACCTTCTACATATAATTCAGTTTTACTATTTCCATTAGCAATGTGATTGTTGCTATGGGAATAGCAAGTTCATAGGAGAATAGTAGGCAGAGACAAACTGATGGAAGACAGGCAAGAAATCATACAAATAAGAAGGGACAATAACATGAAAGATAGCACCAAAATACATTGATTTTCATGATGTAATTACTTATGTCTATCAATGCATTCAGCCCTGAAGGAAGAGCAGCTGAATGGAACTTCCATCTTCCATTCAGATATTACAAATTACTGGCGATGTAATTTATCTTTCCCGCTAAAGTCATGTTAGAGGGGCGGAAAGAGGTTAATCGACCAGATATTCACTTTAATTGATATTTAAACCAGATTAAGACAAAATTCAGCTTATGACTTGATCCAGGTTAAAGGTCAGCTAGGATTAACAATAGAAAGCTCTATTCAGGTTAATTGTTACCTCAAGAAATAACCTTCAAAAATCAAGAAGTTATTCATTTACTCTCGAGTCTTGTTACCGACACGATGGATTATTATTTGAAAACAATTCAACATAAAAATAGCTCCTTTAAGTACATGAACTATGAGTTAGTGATTAAGAATAAACACTGTACATATCCTGCAGGGTTCATGTCACCTTTGGTTGGCTGCTCAACTTGCTGTATTTCTCTAGTTACTACAGTTATAGCTGCTCAACTTGCTGTATTTCTTGATGTCAGTTTGTGATTCTGTAATGTACAATGCCACATTAAAATTGGCAGATTGAATTGGTCATTCCTTCCTTTAGAGGATCTAATCTAGATGTACTATCACATGTGCCTAGTGATATGCTTTTAGGTTAACCCCTTGGATGATCTCCGCAAGAATTCTGCCACCAGATTTGAAAATGCAGAAGAACTGTTCCTCAATAACTGGTTAGGAGTATCAAACTCGAGAATGTTTCCTGCATCAGACAAGATGGATTTTATCAGGCATATAATCCGTTTCGAATAATATTATTGTGTATTCTCAGCTGTTCTATGTCTTCATCTTTTTGAGGTCTTATCCCATTGCAGATTAATGGTTGCACTATATTCTGCCACTACTAATGTCATGCAGTTGTATACAAGTAGCTGATAGATTAATCATTTGAACTGTTAACTATTGCTATGCTGTGTTCTTTGTGCGTGCGCTTGAGGTGCTAGTGCTAGGTCCTGTAACTTTACCTTCACCAAGAACTAAAACAAGATCATTATCGATAACTGTGGGTATCCGATGTGCCACTGTTATAACTGTACATCCATTTGTTTCTTCTCTTATAGTTTTCTGAATGACATTGTCCGTCTCTGTATCCACTGAAGCAGTAGCTTCATCAAGTACCAATATTCTCCTTTTCTGTAGCAATACTCTAGCTAGGCACACAATCTGCCTTTGACCCACGCTCAAGTTTTCTCCGTCTTCTGCAACTGCAACATAGAATTTTTGATCATTAATTTGAAGATCATTGATTTCCCTTTCCAAATGTTTGTGTATTTTGAAGTTATTTTATAGGTTGGAATATAAAGGTGGGTTCAGACCACAGAACCTAGTATTTGTACCTGGTGCATCAAGAAGCCTTAGATCCTGCTTTACAATATCAGCTAAATGACATTTTTGCAAGACCTGGAGTATGAAATCATTCTAATAGTAAGTTACTAAGTAATGTGAGATTGCTCATAATACAGAATAGTATATCTTAGTAAGTTACAAAGTCTCATACTTTGTCGAATAAAATCAAGAAAAAGAAAATCAGAACATTACCTCCCAGATATCCTGATCTGTATGTTGTTGTAATGGATCAAGATTAGTCCTAATTGTTCCTTGGAACAAAGTTGGATCTTGTGGTATTATACTCAACTTAGACCTCAGGTCTTTCAAACCGATCTTTGAAATGTCTATTCCATCGATAAGAATGCATCCCTCAGATGGTTCCACAACCCTGAAGAGAGCTTGGATCAAAGTAGACTTCCCACTACCTGTTCTTCCAACTACACCAATTTTCTTTCCCTCTGGAAAGGTGCAGGTTATACCTTTTAGAACTCTTGGGAGATCAGGGCTGTATTGTACATGAAGATCTTTAATTTCAATTCTTCCTTTTAGAGGCCAATCGGGTTTTGGCCTGGACTTCTCAATTAACAGTGGAGCTTCACTAGGAACATCGCTGAACTGAAGTATTCTTTCAACTGAGATCATTTTGTTCTCAACATTGCAAAGGTTCCATATAACCCAAGCTTGGAGAACATTAAGATTTAAGCCATAGGTAGCTGCTAGTCCTGCTAAACCTGTAAACAGATGAAACATGTGACATCACACACTGAAACCATTTACCACAGTGAAAGAAAGAAAAAGTTATTATCATAGACTTTGACTTCCTCACTTTGTGTAAGTTCTTAATCTAAGATTTGTTTCTTATGTCTACGCATGCGTCACCAGAGAAGCTGCATGGAATTTTTTTGATTAACCACTTGGGAATGTGTTACACAGGATGCAATGAATGGAAATGGACAAGAATAAAAACTTACTGGGGTCTATAGCCTCTCGTGGAAGGTGTGCCAGGATGACGAGAAGAAAGAAGAATATGAGATTGAAGAGAAAGTTAATTCGAACACAGAGCCATTCCATTGTAGCAGAGTTGTGAAAGACTACACGAGAATAGTTATCAATGAGACTTAAATTCTTATTCAAGAATCGGTCTTCCTGATTAAAACAACGAATTGTTGCTACACCGGTGAGAGATTCAGAGAAATGATGCAGAATTGGAGCTTTCTGAATGCCAATCATCCTTGCCAGTTCTCTAGCAGTGGTAATGTAATATGCCTGCATAAGAGTTGAATCATTATCACTAAAGCAATATTTATGAGAAGTAAATACTCATTGTTTGGATTCCAATTTAGAAGTGATATAAAAGAAATATGATTCATGTTCAATAATTGCCTGGCAGTTAAAAGTAAATAGGGACCAAAAGTAACTTCAGGTTGAGCTTCTTATTACCTGATACCACATGGAGAGGGCAAGTATCAGAAGGAAGAGAAAAAAGATCTGGCTGGCAACGTTGGACATAAGGACAACAATGCTCAATAATTGAATAAGTGCAAATGCTAGTCCAGCCAATCTATATGGAATATCTGTGTCCACGATGCTTTGATCCGTAGAAGACTGACAATCAAGAAACAAAAATTGAAGTTCAGAATAGATACAGCCAGAAAATCATGTATTGAGAAACAAAGAAGTGAGTATAGACACGTTTCAAGACAGATAAATCATTTCAGCTGCTAAACTCACCCTATTGAGAATTCTGCTGGAAGGGGTGGAGTCGAAGAAGGACAAGGGCGCTCGGAAGATTGATTTGATCATTCCAATATAGAGCTTTTGAGCAGTCTCAATTGCGATAGTTGAAAGCATAACTGCTCTTCCTAAGATGAAAAAAGAGCTTCCCCCTGACATCAGCACGAATATTCCAATTAATCTCTCGCTAGTAACCCTTCCTTCTTCTTCTGTTCCCCATGTAATCCAGTAGTTGCTTGCCATCTGCAGCCCCTGGAAAAGAACTTGACATAGAAGGACTGGAAGTACAAGGGCCCCTTTATACGCCGAGGTCACAAAGGTCGAGTAGACTTTCCATTTAACTCGACCTGATACGGCATCTTCCTGCTGAGTTCTTCCTAAGATCCTGTTGTCACAGGTAAGATCTTCAAAGCACTCTTCGACTTCAATTTGGTTATTCTGATGCTTACCCTTGGTTACGCAGTTGCACTTTTGGGAAGGGTTCACCTGATCTAATGATTTACTGTGAGCCACCATATGCCTTAGGAGCTCACCATCCGGATCTGCAATCAACTGGTTATACTTTCCTGATTGAACAATTCTACCGTCTTTCATTACCTAAGCATATCAGGTAAGCAGAAAAACTAAGATATATTTTTCTAGTTTGTTTCAATCAACTGAAAACCAATAGCTGAAAATAGTTTCAACTTACCAGTATGAGGTCAGAAGCATCTAAAAATTCCAACTGGTGAGTGGCATAAACAACTGTTTTATTATGTAGAAGTTGGATTAAGCATTTCTGCAATATGATGAAGGGTTGTAGCACATCAATAAGAACAACTAGATTACTGAAAAGAATTCTACAAAAGTAGGACGTAGTACTTGCCTTGAACATATGAGCGCCAGTTTGTGCATCAACAGCACTGAAAGGGTCATCTAGCAGATAGATGTCTGAATCACTATAAATAGCTCTGGCCAACTGAATTCTTTGCTTTTGTCCGCCACTTAGGTTCATTCCTCTTTCACCTACTGAATTTAGATCTCCGTCAGCCCACATCTCAATGTCACGTTTCAAAGCACATCGTTCAACGACATCATCATAGCGTGCCTTATACATTTCCTTGCCAAACAGAACATTGTCTCTAACAGAGCCCGTCTGAATCCAAGCACTCTGTGGTACAAATGCCTTCGAACCATTAATCTTAATACTTGATCCAGAAATTCTAGGAATCTCTCGCATAATACTACAGAGTAAGCTTGACTTTCCCGATCCCACTGAACCACAGATTGCTACTTTCCACCCTTTCATTATCCTGATTTTCTCAGTAATCTTAATTGTTGATTTCTTGGACTCATTTGTGCCCCAAGCATACTCTCCTGGTTCAAGTTCGATCGCCACTTCAGAAGTGTTAGGAATATTATAGCTTATTAACTTCTTTTGATCTTCCTCTCTCATGAAATCTTGAATCCTATCAACTGAAACCTTTGTCTGAGCAACCATGGAAATGAGCTCGGGCAAATTGTAAATTGGTTCTTGCAGAATCCTGAAAGTTGCTAGTGCTGAGAGAACTGCTCCTGACGTTAATGGTATTTTTAGGATGATACAAACACCAAAGGTCACAACTGAGACGAGTGTCGGTGAGGCCCAAAAGAGGAAAGCCACAGCAGAACATGTATAAAGGTATCTCTTAAGCCAGCCTCTCTCATTTTCTCTGAGTTGAAGCAGCTTCTTCAAGAAAGTGGACTCCCATGAGTGCAGTTTCAAGACTCTCATGCTTTTTAAGGTCTCTGAAGTGGCTTTAATTCTCACATCCTTCGCTTCCATTATCTTTGAGTGGAGTTGCTCTTGCATATTAGCAAGCGGTGTGTTGCTCACCATCACGAATATGGTCGAAAGAAGAGCAGCAACAGAGGGAGCAGCACCCAAATTCCTGTACAAGATAAGCAGAGCAAATGTAACCTGAACAGGAAGCAACCAAACTCCATGAATATACCAGCAGAAGTCCCCAATTCTCTCAACATCAACATTGATGAAGTTTATTATCTTTCCATCTTTTGTACCTCCATACTTTATGGACAAAGTCCTTTTATATATCAATGCCATCAGAGCCGCTCTGACTCGAACACCAATCCGGTTAGCTCCAAAGTACCATTGCCTTTGGGAGAGTGACTCTACTGTTTTGGCGAAGAAGAAGATGAAGGCTAAGATCATTCCTTTTTGCCAATTTGACTCGTCTTTCTTTTCCGACAAAAAATTCACAAAGCTTGTTATCAGCAAAGGACCAGTATAGGAAGCAATTGTGTTGACTCCTACATAAAGTTAAAAAAAAAACAGAAGCATGAAATTAGTTTGTTAACAAAAAAGTTTGCTACCTACAGATTGTCTGCTTAATTGAGTCTTGAAAAATCAAGAATTACCTGCAAAAACTGCATTACAGGCAAGTGGTCTCCAAACCATACGTAGTATAGCATCAGGGAGGGAGAAAGTAGAAGCTTTCTTTTCCCGAAGCGCATCTTCCAGCAAAGAAGAAGCTTCATTAGAAGTCTCAGAGTGAGGAATTGAAGGTATGTGCTCTACTCTGAGCTTTTCCTCATGGCCTTTCTTGAATAGTGGATTAAGCCACCTGAATGTGATTAGGCTCCAAATACCAGCATTAGAAAATGCATCATCATGTGGATTTGCCTGATCTTTGTGAAGGAATGGCTGTTCAGTTTCACTGTATTTTTTGGGAGAACAAATACAAGCTGGCACTGGCAGGGCATTGAAAGATAGGAGAATTGAGAGTGGTAGGGAAGCAAAATCAATTATATTTGCCTTGGGAAGAAAATATGGGGCTTTTTTATATATATTATAATGGTTGAGGAGATGAAATGAGACTAAAATTATCTCAAAAATACTTGAAAAGATCCACCATATTATGAGTAATAATGGCCACCTTTTCTCTCTGTTTAATGAGTAGGCTGCAATTACACTTGCTAGACTCCATGTCAAGACACAAGAAACAGACTCTTCAAACACAAAAGTTGTCAACTTGCAGAATTCATAGAGACAAAATCCAAAGTAGGAAAGGGCTATTAAGAAATTCACTAAAACTGTTATCTTGATGAAAAATGTGGATTTTCTTCTCTCTTTTTTTTCTACAAATCCCTCTTCTACCCCTTCCCCATTTTTCTTGAAAAAATCTACCAAGAAACATATGAGTAAAACCAAGAAAAAAACCACATTGATTAGCCTCAGAGTGATGTCCATCTTGGTTGACACCAAAACTCAAGAAAATCCCAATTTTCAACTCAGCCCTTGAAACCTACTTTACTATATAAAGAACCTTGGAGCACAAAAGGTAAGAACTAATTTTTAAAAAAGTTAAGCCAAAAAGAACCGAAACAATGTACACTATAGAGAAAAGCACAGATATCCATTCAGAATCATGTAAAACAGACTAGACCTATCAGAAGGACTATACTATGAAGAAGAAAGCACGTGCCCTTTTGTAAGTTTGGTGGAATGATAATGAAGAGGAATCTGAGAATCAAACAGAATGGTGAATGAAATTATGGATAGAAATCTATTAAATATGTAATGCTTATATAATACTTAAGTAATAATAATAATTATATAAGTAACAAGTGCAATCACATCAGTAGATTCTTTAAAGAATATGTCCAAAATTTATGTTTACCAAATGAATCAGCCAAATTTTCCGCTGACTTGAAATGTCTTCATGCATGTCTTAATTTGAGTTTATGTGTCTTCTTGCAAATGACTATTAGCATCTTTAAAAATATTATCTCGTACACTATATATTACTTCCTCAATTCCAATTTATACTATATATTACGGATATCGAAATTCAAACAAGATTTTTTATGATTAAATTATTTGTATATATATTTTAAATATCTTAAACTATTAATATTATGACGTTATAGTATATTTTTACGTTGTTTTTAAATATGTAAATTTTGCTTCAAAAAACTTAAAAATATCATGATCAAAATTAAATTATCTATCTCAAAACCCGAATGGTAGTACGCAAATTGAGGCTGAGAGAATATCTGCCTAGGTTTTTGGAGAATGCTTAATTTCATGTTAGTATCTTGACCTCAGTTTCAAAGTTGTAATGGACTTCATTTTTATTTGTTCAGGACATTGTACGTCCCCTTAAGAAATTATGATTAATATGAATATTGTTCCACAATATTTATATTAATTAATGTATAGTCATAAAACTTGAAAAATGATTTGAGTAATAACTAATTAACGTAGAGAATAAAAATACAAAAAATAATGATATTTTCTTAAAATATTATAAGTGATTTACTGAAATTTATTTTTGAAATAAATAGTAATAATAAACGGAGTGAGTATTTGGAATGGATCAGTTAAATTACTCACACTTTGTGGTGTTTCAAGAGGACACTAATAAATTGTGCTAAAAATATCATTCCTTAAAAAGCATATATATATAGGCGCATATCGTTATGATTACATGATATACACTTGGCTTGTTTACAAATTATTATAGAAAAAAACAAGCGGATATATAATGTGAATAGTCAAAGAATCGTATGGGAAAGGTACGGTGGTAAATATACAACCGGAAATACCATGCAACGTTAGCTACATTGTACTCTCTCTAGTGGTAAAAATTTCATGGTGTGTTTCTTTTTCTTTTCTTCTTTTCTTCTTTTTTCCTCCTCGTCAACAAGTCTATGGCCAACAATGTTGCAGAGGATTCTCAGATGGACCATTCTTATGATGAGGCCCGTGCTATGCTTGTTCGCTTGACAAAGACAATTAGGCATGGCACACCAGAGAGGTAGAGTTAGTAAGCAGTGCATCGATTAGAAAGCTATCAAAAGAGAAGACACTCAGAGAAGAGGCTTGAGATGAAAAGATGACACAGTTGATGATTCAGATTGAGGTATTAGAAAAGCATGTGATGAGTACTCCAACACCAAAGGTAAACAATGTGGCTTCAAATAATCAGGGATAAAGGAATTAGGTCCAAGCTTACGTGAAGAAGACGTATTATGTGAACAATCAGTCGGGGGATTCCCGTTCTAAATATCAGTGTTCCAATCAGGGACCTTGACAGCAAGATTGAGGAAATTAAGGTTGGAACATGGAGCATAATCAACAGAAGAGTCATTTAACTCCTAGTATGGGGTATACATTCATTTAAAAAGTCATTAGGTAGTAACAAAAGAGACATTTTATATGATGACAAAGTTAAATAACTTTTTCATCTAAAAAATCATTTAATGACTATATTATTATAAAATAAATTAACTTAGCAAAACAGGAAGAAGAGAGTAAGAGAAAAGGAGAGAATTCTTTCAATATCTGTATCTCTTAATATCACGACCTATAGGCTATTTATAGCCGGGGAAGGGGAGGGAGTTAAAATAGCAAAACAAGTTGTAGGGAAAAGTAAGCGGACAACAAATGGTGGGTAGGAAAGAAAAATGGACAACCACCACTTGTGTCCACTAGTCTAACACTCCCCCTTGGATGCTCATGTGTAATGTGTCTCATTAAAAACTTTTACAAGAAACAATATACATAGTTATTCTGAACACCCATTGATGTTGTGCCTCGTTAAAACCTTACTAGAAAAAACTCAGTAGGAAAAAGCCTAGTGAAGGAAAAAGAGTACACGCATTTGATAATACGTCTTGAGTGTTGCCTCATTAAAAATCTTACCAGAAAAACTCAATGGGACAAAACCTTGGTTAAGGGAAAAAGAGTGCAACGCGTATCTTACTCCCCTTGATGAAAACTTCATTTGATATCTCTAAGATGATGCATTCCAATTTTGTATCACATTTTCTAAAAGGTTGAAGTCGGCAATGCCTTGATAAACATATCTGCTAAATTGTCACTTGAACAAACTTGTTGGACATCTATTTCACCCTTCTTCTGAAGATCATGAGTAAAACAATTGGTGAAATATGTTTTGTTCTGTCTCCTTTGATGTATCCTCCCTTCAATTGAGTTATACATGCAGCATTTTCTTCATACAATATTGTTGGATCGTCTCTTTTCAAAGAAAGGCCACATGTTTCTTGAATGTGTTGAGTTATTGATCTTAACCAAACGCATTCTCGACTTGCTTCATGGATGGCTATTATCTCTACATGATTTGAGGAAGTGGTAACCATAGTTTGCTTTGTTGAACATCATGATATAGTTGTACCACCACATGTAAATAAATAGCCTGTCTGCGATTGACCTTTATGGGGATCAGACAAATATCTCGCATCTGCGTAACCAATCAATTGTGGCGTGGATTCATTTGAGTAAAACAATCTCATATCAATGGTCCCTCGGAGGTATCTGAATATATGTTTAATTACATTTCAGTGTCTTTGTGTTGGAGAAGAACTAAATCTTGATAACAAACTAACAGAGAAAGCTATATCTAGTCTAGAATTGTTGGCAAGATACATTAATGCACCAATTGCACTAAGATATGCTATTTCAGCACCAATAAGCTCTTCATAATTTTTATGAGGTCAAAATGGATCTGTATTAATATCAAGAGATTTCACAACCATTGGGGTACTCAATGGATGTGTTTTATCCATATAAAACCTCTTTAAAATATGTTTAGTATATGTTGACTGATGTACAAATATCCCATTTGTAAAATGTTAAATTTGTAGACCAAGACAAAATTTTATCTTTCTGAGGTCTTTCATTTCAAACTCTTTTTTCAGATATTTTACTACCTTTGAACGTTCTTTCGGAGTTTCAATAATATTTAAATCATCAACATATACTGCTATTATGACAAATTCAGATCCAAACCTTTTTATAAAGACACAAGGGCAAATTGGATCATTTTTATATCTTTTTTTAGCAAATATTCGCTAAGACGATTGTACGACATGCGTCCTAATTGTTTCAACCCGTATAAAGATTTCTGAAGCTTTATTGAGCAAGTTTCTCGAGAATTCTTGTATGCTTTAGGCACTTTGAACCCTTCAAGAATTTTCATAAAAATATCGTGGTCCAATGAGCCATATAAATAGGCAGTGACCACATCCATTAGGTGCATTTCAAGTTTTTCATGAACTGCCAAATTCATTAGACACCTAAAGATAATTGCATCCACCACAGGGGATATATATTTCCATATAGTCAATGTTAGGCCTTTGCGAAAAATCTTGGGCTACAAGTCGTGTTTTATATCTTACGACTTCACCTTTTTCATTTCGTTTACGCATAAAAACTAATTTGTACTGTACTGGCTTGACACCTTCAGGTGTTCGGATTATTGATCTGAAAACTTCACATTTTTCAAGTGAATTTAACTCTGCTTGAATTGCATCCTTCCATTTTGACCAATCATTTCTCTGTCTACATTCATCAACAGATTTTGGTTCAAGATCCTTATTTTGTTGCATTATTTCAATGGCAACATTATAAGCAAAAATATTATCGATTACAATATCATTTCGGTTCCACCATTCTCCTGTTGAGACATAACTTGTTGAGATTTCTTCATTCTTATTATTTTCAGGTACTTGAACCTACTCGGTGGTATCACCATTTGTTGTGTTTCTAGGCTCTTCTTGAGCAATTGCCCCAAATTATGATTATCTTGATCATTTATTCCTTTTCTTTTTCAATGATTTTTATCTTTAGAATTAATTGGTCTTCCACGTTTTAAGCGTGGCCTAGACTTATTTACCTGAACAAGTTGTCCTACTGGGACATCAACTCGAACTTGAGCATTAGCAGTTGAGATATGCGATTTAGTAACCCGTGAAAGATTAGTAAATGCATTCGGCAGTTGATTTGCAATATTCTGCAAATAAATCATCTTTTGAACTTCTTGCTCACATTGATTTGTTCGAGGATCTAAACGAGATAGTGATAATGAATTCCAATCTATCTCATTTTCCAATTGCTTATGTTCTCCCCCTAATGTTGGGTATACTGATTCATCAAAATGACAATCAGCGAATCTTGCCGTAAATAAATCTTCAGTCATAGGCTCTAAATATTTTATAATAGAAGGAGATTCATACCCAACATATATTTCCAATCTTCTTTGATTACCCATATTTGTGCGGTGCGGTGGAGCAATTGGGATATATACCGCACACCCAAATATTCTAAGGTGGGATATATTTAGCTCCTTTCCAAAAGCCAACTGTAATGGAAAAATTCATGAAAATTTATTGTCCTTATATGCACAAGTGTTGCTTCATCCAAAATAGCATGCCCCCATACCGAAAGAGGAAGTTTTGTCCTCATTAGCAATGGTCTAGTTACCAATTGGAGGCGTTTAATCAATGATTCTACTAGACCATTTTGAGTATGAACATGAGCGATCGAATGCTCAACTTTTATTCCAATCGACATACAATAATCATTAAAGGATTGAGATGTAAATTCATCAGCATTATCAAAATAAATTATCTTTATTGCATAATCTGGAAATTGTGCTCTTAACCTTATAATTTAAGGTAACAATTTCGCAAAAGTCATGTTGCGAGTTGATAATAAGCACACATGTGACCATCTTGTAGATGCATCTATCAAGACCATATAATATTTAAATGGTCCATATGAAGGGTGAATTGACCCACATATATCACTCTGTATACATTCCAGAAATACAGGAAATTCAATCCCAACCTTAGTTGCTGATGGTTTAATAATCAGTTTTCCTTGGTAACAAGCAACACGAGAATTCCTTAGATTAAAGAAATTTCTTATTTTTCAAAGTGTGTCCATGTGAATTCTCAATAATTCTACACATCATATTATAACTGGGATGGTCCAACTGGTCATGTCAAATGATAAAATCATTAAAATTAGTAAACCTTTTGTTTACTATGAAATGTGATTCAACAGTACCAATATTTGTATGGTACAATCCAGAAGAAAGTGCAGGTAATTTTTCGTGCACAATTTTCTTCTCCGTATTTATTGTAGTAATATAAAAGTATTCAACCTTTCCTTCATTCGCAGTTTCAATATGATAGCCATTTTTGCGAATAACCTTGAAACTTAACAAGTTTCTTTGAGACTTACTACAATACAATGCATTATCAATTACCAATATCGTTCCTCCAAGTAGTAATAAGACCGCTCTTCTAGAGCCTTCAATCAATTTTGTATTACCGAATATTGTATTGACATGGGCCTTTTTCATAATCAAATGACATAAATATTTCTTTTCTTTTAATATCGTATGAGTTGTGGCACTATCCAAAAGGCACATATCTCCATTACTCATCTTGGATCCAATTGAAGACTGAAAAATTTATTTATCTTCAGAAAATAAAAATACATTATAAGAGATAAAATAAGTAAAATATTGCTAAAAAAATATAAGTCTTTTTTTTAAATAGATAAACGTAAAAATATGATAATCAAAATTACATAAAAACGACAACATATTGTAAATTATATAATGAAATTAAACATCAATTATAATTCCTAGAGAAGTCTTCAACCTCCAAATGAGTAATATCATTGAGGTCATTAAAATCGTTATCCTTCAAAGTCAGATTTGCTTCAATAGTATCATTATGCGAAGGTCTTGCCTCAACATTATTTTCAAACGCCAAGTGTGACTCTATCCGAGCATTAGAAGAAGAGGCACCACCTCTATCTGCCTTTCTTTTGAAGGAATTTTGATAAAGCCTTACAAAATGCTCAGGCGTCCGACATTCATTTTTTCAGTGGTCTTTCATACCATAACGATGACAGTTACTTCATGAAGGGACACTTTGAGAACTCATATTGTTCTTCCTTTTATATTGACCATCACCGCGACGATTATTATATCATCTTCTGCCATTGCCATGTCCACGCACATTATTGTGGTCTTGATTTTTATTTTATTTTTTTTCAGACTAGCCATGTGCTTCTACCATATTTGCTTTCGATAACAGAGCAGTTCCAGTGGGACAAGCTTCATGATTTTTTATTAAAAGAGCATTATGTTGCTCAGCCATCAGAAGGCATGAGATCAATTCAGAGTATTTTTAAAAATCTTTTTCATGGTATTGTTGCTGTAATATCACATTGAAGGCATGAAAAGTAGTTAGTGTCTTTTCTAATATGTCCTCATTATTTATAGTTTCCGCACATAATTTTAATTGAGAAGTTATTCTAAATACAACAGAATTATACTCAATTACAATTTTAAAATTTTGAAACCGTAAGTGCATCCACTAATAACGAGCCGTTGGAAATACCGTTGCCCTGAGGTGATCATACCTCCCTTTTAAATCTTTCCACAATTCAAGTGGATCTTTCACTGTCAAGTATTCAACCTTTAGCCTTTCATCTAGATGATGACGAAGAAAAATCATAGCATTCGTTTTATCCTGACTTGATGATTTATTTTCTTCAATTATAGCATCACCAAGACCCTTAGCGGTAAGGTGGATTTCAGCATCAAGTACTCATGACAAATAATTTTTGCCAGAAATATCAAGTGCCACAAACTTCAATTTTGACTAGTTTGACATGATGAAAATTAATTTAAAAATAACAAAGACAACTAAAATTAAATTTCTTCAGTAGATATACCTGATATGAAAGTTAATTTTCTGGAAAAAAATTAGAGTTTCGTGCTGATAACGTATTATAAAATAAACCAACGTAGTAAAATATGAAGAAGAGAGTAAGAGAAAAGGAGAGAATTCTTTCAATAATTGTATCTCTTAATATCATGACCTATAGGCTATTTATAGCCGGAGAAGGAAAGGGAGTTAAAATAACAAAACAAGTTATAGAAAAAAGTAAAAAAACAACAAATGATGGGTAGAAAAGAAAAATGCACAGCCACCACTTGTATAACATTTATATGAAACTTAGGAAAATAAAGTTGCGTGATTCTTTTGTAACAATCATTTAGTGACTTTTAGTGTGATTTAGGCAAAGTTAAGTAATTTTTTGGTTATGAAAAAAGATACTTAGTTTAGTGACTTCTAGTGTAACAAAATAAAATTTGGGTGGCCATCTATGACATTACCCCTTTAAAAACTCTGTAACATTTGATAACTTCAATAATATGTGAAAAGAGTCCTACAACTACAATATTAGGTAGGATATTATATTGCAATTTAAGTTAGCAAGTCCCCAATGCCATGGAGAGGTAGGGCTTGTGTCACACTTGTGGGGACAGAGGAATTTGGTACTACTAGAACAGTAGAAGCACGCGGTGGGTAAACGGGGGCGTGTGCTCTGTAAAAGGAAAACACAGTCCATGTATGTTTGTCTCGTGTTCTTCTCTTTTTCGTACACATGTAGTGAAGGCATAAAGTTGTGCACCACAAACTAAAGTTGCCTTAGTCATGAGTCATGACCCATGAACCTTATCCTCCTCAATTAACACTCTTATGCCTTTTTCTTTTTGAAAAATGTGATGTCCAATACAATTCACTTTTATCTCAATTATTTTATCATATATATATATCTACTAATTACAAATGATAAAAAGAAATTATCTAATATATTTTGTCTTTATGGAGATTTGAAATATGCTCTCCAAGCCTACCACTTCATTAACGGCTACATCACTCCTTATTCATGCGACTATCATTTATATCATGTGGTCTAAAACCTCAGGCTTTAAGTAACTAAAATCTACTTTTATTTTCTTTAAAGCAGAAAGGAGTAAGAAGTATTCTTTTTTCATGGGCTTCATGTGATCATTGAAAAGTTTGGCAGGTTTGTTTTTTGTTATGTCGCACTAGATTACAATGTGTTTATGTATATGGAAGTAAGAAAGAGATATGGCAAAAGATTAATTATTAGGAATACTTTCACTTTTTAGCTAATAATCCATGATATGATATCATGGTACCCTAAAAATGTTGCACTTTTCTATTCATGCAAGGCTATTCATAATTGAAAGCTAATTTTTTATTTATTCCAAGAGATAATGTTGCATTTATACCATTTGTATTGATAATTATATTGTATAAGGTTGAATAGGATACCATTATCCTTGCTTATAGTGCAATATTTCCAAAACTATTGTTATAATAACTTCTACACGAACGGTAAATATCTATCACGGAGAACGATTTGCTAAATAATCTGAACAATCATTGAAAACGTGGAAATTTAACAAGTATTGAGACTTATTTAAATTAAATCAAATTTTATTTCAATTCCCTTTTACTTGTTACAATTTTTTTTTAGGACAAACTAATATGAATTTTAACCAATATTTTAAGATGCATTTTTTTTTATCATATTAATATATAAAATATTATAATATATAATAATCTAATTTAATTTAATTTTCAAAAAGTGAAATTTGACAACTATTTCTAACGGGATTGTAAAGTAATATCCTTATTTATCATGCTACCCACTTGTAAAAAGGTCAGCATCTGCTTTAACTTTTTGGACAAATGGGTTTTTTTCTAATACTCTCTAGGGGCTTCAAATCACAGCCAAAGCTGACTCTTAATGAAATCCACTTGGCAAGTATTAATTGGTGAATGCTATTTTGTCCTATTAATTGGTATAGCTTAATGGTTGTTGAAATCTTTCTTTCACGGAGATGGAACAATTAATTGCCTAACTACTTTTTTGTTAATGGTGCAACTCTCTAAGATTGTTTGATCTAATCAACTTATCTAAAAATTTAAATAGATACGAAATATACTCTAATAATTATTTATTTGACACATCCTTTCATGTGATGTGTTTCAACTCTTTTCTTTTGGCTAAGCATAATATTTTTCTTTATTTTAATAGATGTCGACGATATAAGTTTAAAACTCCTACCTGCTTTGAGATATATACTTGAAAAGTGTGGCAAATTTAAGATAAATATTTAATACACCAAAGGATATTTTATGCTAGAATGTTTACATGATTATTCCAAAATTCGTAGATGACAATGTTAGACACTAGTCAATCATGAAAACATATTCTTCATGTAAGGAACTTTCACAGAAATTAAATAGTAGCCACCCTAAATTAAACCCCACAAAAGATTGTGCTAGATTTTCTCACATGAATAATCTCACTAATATAAAGACAAAAAATGTAAGCTAGACAGAAAAATCTCCCAGCCACTTAGCTTTACTGATGGATATACTATGATGCCTGTGGCTCATTCATGTTGTCAAATTGAGTTCATGCATGCATTAAAAATAGAAGAGAGATTCATGTCAAACTTCACTTTGAGTGATCAAACTAAAACTGAATTCCTACTTTTCTATGTGGAAATTAGCAGCAACACAACAAAAACTAATCGATCAAGAAAACATATTCTTCGTATACGAAACTTCCACACAAATTAAAGCGTAGCTAATCTAAACCCCACAAGAATATTAGACATGAATTGGTCAAATTAATATAAAGAGAAATGTTAGTTAGATAGATAAATGTTACTGATGGATATTCATATACTTTGATGGGTACACTCATGCATGTGTTCAAATTGAGTTCATACAAATAGTGACAGAGTCGGAATTTTTGTTCAGGGGTTCAAAGTATAAAAAAGAAGCTCAGATAAAAGTGCAAGTGTGCGATACGTGTAGTAGGCCCTCGGCATGCTCTTTGTACAAGCAACCATAGGTATTTCATTGGTTCAAAAAAGTAAACATCAAACTAATCAAAGATACTGAGAACAAAATATATTGATAAATTTTTTTTTAGTGGATCGGTTGTATTACATAAGTTAATTCCTACAACACGTGAGAATTAAAGAATGAAAAAGGGAGCTAGATGGGGAAGAAAAATATTTACGGTAACCTGTTAAATTTAACTTATTTTATCATACCGCATTAAGCATTTCTTCCTACTTTTACCCTGCTCCGTCGAGAATTCTTAAATTTTTTTGTGCTTTTTATAATTTTATTTTGTAATGTTTTACTTTATTTTTCACTTTTTTAAAATATTAAATTAGTATTCATTCAATCACATTTTACTATGAAAATCGTCAAGATTCTCTGAAAGTGTGTAAGAATAGAATTACTAATATTATAATGCATATTCAGAAGATAAATAAATGGCATCATCAATTTTTTTAATTTATAAATAGTTCAATTTATCAGGTTAATCATCATTTGTGTAAAAGACAAATAACGAATAAATCAAATACGTTTAGTTTACCTCTCTCTAAAGTAGAATTGAAAAAATAGAAAAGAAATTCCATGAATTCTATTAAATTGTTATTGTTAAAAGGATATTGACGATTTTTAAGTTTCTTCATTCAATTACATCCAATTTACCTTTTTAAAAAAATATATATTATATTTCTATCTCAATTTCAAGTTTAATATAATTCATCATTTTTAAAAGAGTTTATTCAAGTTAGTTCATGAAAAAAGAGTTACGTTGAAATAAAATAAATAAAAATATAAGAAGATTAAAAAATAAAAAAATAAAAGAATGTGTCTGATAAATTAAACAAAGACAAATTAGAAGAAGAAATATACGAAAGAGAAAAAATAATGAAAAAGGGAAGAAGATTCACGCTCAAAATTAAGCCTAAGTCAGTCTCTACTATGGACTTTCTATTTTCCAAAGCATTTAAAAAGGAAAAAAACTTGTTGTGCGTGAGAGTTGAATCCTAGAAATAATTCTTGAACCCATTATCTACTAAGCTAAGTTTTTTATTTGTTTTTAGAAAATTTATTTTTAAATTTAACTTTATATATAATGTAATTTTTCGATCAAGGGGTTCGAGTTAACCCTCCACCTGAAACCGCCCCTTCATGCAAAGAGATTTGTGTCGTCATTTCAAAAGAAAACTGACACTTCACTTAAGTGATCAAACCCAACCAAATGTCGCCATTTTGGATATTCTTTCTTTCTAGGTGGCTTCTTCAACGAGAATAATGAAGCCAAGCCAAGGTGATTGGAAGGCTTAGGGCACGAAAAATATATATTTTAGCGGTAATAAATATATATATTAATAAAGAATGTTAAAATATTTATCGTTATTAATTAATTGTCATTAGATTCAATTTTATTATAGATTTCAGGGACATTTACAAAGAGTGCTATTTGTCACTAAAAATATATACTTTTAGCGACTACTAAGCTATAGTCGTTAATTAATTGTTGTTAAATATCAATTTTGATGTAGTGGGGTATGCAAAAGAAAATCAATAAATCGTATCAAATCGATAATTTGAGTTGAATGGAGAAACAAATTCAATAAGTGATTTATTTGAAAAAAATTATTGTAATTTGTTTGATTTAGTTTTAACTATCAAAAGTCAAATCGAATTAAACCAATCCGATATTACATGTATAGTATTTTTTATAAATATTTATATACAAAAAATATTTATTGTAATGTAATTTGTAAATACTTCTTAAAAATTTTCATATTTTTTATCTTTTAATATATTATTTCAAGATTGAAATTAAATCTTTGAATGGTACAATAAATTTTATAGCTCATAGATGTGTATTATTAACTCAGAAAAACCCAAATCAATATTAATTCTAACTAACATACATGATTTCACCACTAGCAATGACAATAATATTATATA
The DNA here is from genome assembly GCF_947179165.1 of Solanum dulcamara. NCBI lineage: Eukaryota > Viridiplantae > Streptophyta > Magnoliopsida > Solanales > Solanaceae > Solanum > Solanum dulcamara. Next base: position 23,761,630 of record NC_077238.1, read on the forward strand.
TTTATTCTTTAATTTTGCAATGGTTAATTTACACAGTGTAAATATATAACTTAATTTTTTCGTTAATGTTTAGTTATGTAGCAAATACTTATTAGCGTTAGCGGTATTTGTTTTATCTTTTGGTTGAAATTTTAGTACAATATCATCACTTATTCATATTTTGTGTTATTTTATTGATAAAAAAATAGCTTAGATAGTTATATCTTATCAGAATCAAAGAAATATTTCAAGTACAAGTTATATGTTTTGTAAGATGAGTTTGTCGGGAGAAATATGAAAAATCCGAGAAAACAAAAAAAAAAATTAAAAAAATCAACTTTTATTAATTTGACTTGGTTTGTAGATATAAAAATTAACACAATTCATTAAATTTGGCATTCGAAAAAACCGAACTAGCCCAGACTATGTACACTAATAGGAAGGGTTAAAAAAAAGATCTCATCCAAGATTTTGAAATTTGTGAATGCTGAATTTTAATCCTTTTGAGTGACTTGGTTTGAAATTAAAAATTTATACATATTCAATAATAAGTTTCTTAAGTCAAACACAAAATTTAAACCAAAATTACTATTAAATCCGCTTTCTACACCCTAACTCCACCCTTGATCTCAATTCATAAAAAAGTTATAGCTACTTAAAGGACCTACGCACATGTTTATGGAGCTTAAATTTTTGCACAGAAGATATAAAAGAATTTTTAAATCATCTAAAAGACAGTCACGGCAATTGTCCATAAAAGTGGAATCAAGAACTTGAACATTACGTGCTAGTCAGGTACAATAAATTAAATGTATTAATAATATATGAACTGTCATTATAAATAAAATTAAATCTATGATTATAAGGAGAGTAGCGCGGAAGAATTCCTCATCTGCGAGCTATTGGGGATCTATTCTCAGGAAGGAATGAAAGGACTGACTTAGTCTGGAAAATTGAAGACGAATGTTAGTAAAATGAGGAAAGAAATGAGCACATTGTGTCGACATTTTGTTGAAAGTATTTTCAAAGGAGAAGATTAATTACTACAAATGACAGAGACCAAAAAAGGGTATACCACAATTTCATTTATGGCAGTAGGAAATTCTATTTTTTTCTTAGAGGACCACCACCTCTGCCCTCTGCATTATTCCTTTTGTGGACTATACCAAATTTTACTGTCACAGGCATGAGCTACGAGTTACTTAGATATATATATATATATATATATATATATATATAAAAGAGATAAGCGTCAAAAACACACTTAAATTATCATTTTTTTGAGTTTCATATCTAAACTATTGAAAGTGTGAGTTTCATACCTAAACTATCACTTATCAGTTTAAGAAATACACCCCAGTGGTATGTGTAATACACTCTTTCTATTTTTTGAAAAAATCTTATTACATGGATAAAATATTTTACCTTGGCAAAAATTAAACAAACTATTAATATTAGTTAAAAGTTTATGACTAAAGTATTTCTATCCCAAAAAAAGAAATTACTTTAAAAAAATTATTTTAAGAAAAAAAAAATTAAAAATTTTGCTCACGCACTCCACCACCTCCCTCCCTCCCTCCCATAATCCCCGTCCTTTTATTATTTTTTAAATTTCTTATATAAAATATTTCTAAAAAATTCATACTTCACCCCTCTCCCACTCCTTTTTAAAAAATATTATTATTTTTATTTAAAATAAAATAAAATTATACTCACCCCATCTAACCCTCCGTTCTTAATTTATATTTTTTTAATATATTTTTTTAGTTTTGTGTTAGATATATACATATATTTTTAGGGAAATATTTTTTCCTACTTGTGTACCGAATACAACAAAAATAAAAATTTTATTTTAAGAAAAATCTTGAGGTAAGTAAAAAATACAACAACAACAATCCAGTGAAATCCCACAACGTGGGGTCTAGGAAGGGTAATTGTACGCATACCTTACTCCTACCAAGGTATGACGGCTGTTTCCGGGAGACCCTCAGCTCAATAAAGCATAGAAAGACGTTAGATAAGGCTAAGAAATTAAGAGGTTAATAAGTTCAAAGCGATATGATAAGACAAATAACGGGGACGCTACAAATAAAATAGAGTAATCAAAGTACGAGAAGTACGGAAAGTAATAGATAATAGCAAAGGAGTTTTTGCATATACCTACTCAAAAATATCTTAATTATGTTCCATAGTTATAGTTTGCTAATTATAATTCATAGCTATAGTTATAGCAGCGTTTGTATAATTCGCGTAGTGTTTGTATGCGTTTGTATAATTCACTATACAATTCGCAGTGTTTGTATATTTCACTATATAATTCATGCATAACGTTTGTATAATTCGTTATACAATTTATAGTGTTTGTTTATTTTGCTATACAATTCGATTTGCAGAGTTTGTATAAATGCACAAATTATACAAATTCAAACTGTATTCGCGCACAACGTTTGTATAATCACACACAACATTTGTATAATTGCGCGAATTATACAAAATTCAAACTGTAATTACAACTAATTGTTTGGCTCGAGCCGTAATTAATTCAAACTATACTATGTTAGCTAATTAACTAGTATATATTTTCTTATCCGCATAATTTTTTCAAAAAAAAATTAAAATGGAGGGTTAGGTGGGGAGGGTAGAATTTTATTTTTTTAAAAATAAAAATATCTAAATTATTATTTGAGGGGAGGGGGAGATAAAGTAAGAATTTTTTTTAAAAAAGAAATTTAATAAATAAAAATAAAACTAAAAAAATTGGGGTGGAGAAGTGTGTGTGTGTGTGTGGGGGGGGGGTGTATGATGAGAGAAAGTGATGGAGTGAGGCAAGAAAAATATTTTATATTTTATTTTATAATTTTTTTTGGGCAGGAGTTAATAATAATATTTTAGTCTTTAATTTTAATTAATTTTAATAATTTATTTAATTTTTATTAATGTGGAATATTTTGTCCATGTAGAGTGTGATGTAATAATTTTTTAAAAATAAAATAGAGAGTATAGTACATATATCATGATGTGAGTGAAATAAAAGAGAGATATATTTCTCAAACTAATAAGTAATAATTTAAATATAAAACTCATACTCCCAATAATTTAGATATGAAATTAAAAAAAAGGATAGTTGAATATGTTTTTATACTTATCTTCGTATATAATATACCTCAGCTCCTAAGAGACAAGATTCATCTCGTGAATGTTGAAAATAGTAGACCTAAATATTCAAATGTAGATCCACATGTCTTTTAATTATTCTAGCTAGATGTATAATCTTTTGTATTATCAAGATAATTTTTATAATGTCGATGTGGTTATACTCGAGTTTGTACGAAAGTACTTAATAGGTGTTATCCTAGAAGAATCTATTATTACTTTACTTATATAAATCCCTTTTGTAAACATAAATTACTCCCTCTAATTCTTATTTAGTGAATTTTTGGGATTTTTCGTGGTTCAAAATAAGTAAATTGTTCAAAGCTTAAGATAATTGTTGAAACATTTTTTTATGTTTACATTTCATTTAATGAGGTTCTTATAAATTACTTTATATTTTTTAAAAGAATAGTTTGAGAATGATCAAAATGATAATAGTGGTATAGCCTTTTATTTATTTATATCCTTAAATATTTTTGTTAAAATATGTGTTATACTAAACAATTCACTTAATATGGACTATAAAAATTAAATAAGTGAAAGTTTTTTAATAATATAAAATGAGATTAATGTCTATCTCCCTCTTCCATCCTCCCGTCCTCTTTGTCCCTTATAATATTATCGAGGTCTGCCTTATATTTCCAAAAAAGAAAAAAAAATGAGCCTTTAGAATAATATTACTTTGTGATCCATTGATAAGTAGAATATCTAAGTTTTAATTCCTGGTGGGTAATGTAGAATAGAGGATATGTAATGAAACCAGTGATTTCTTACCGTATATATGAAAATTCTTTACACTGTTAGTTATGGTAAGGACGTGCTATTTTTATAAAGCAAAATTCAAAATCATCTTTACATGATCGAAATTGATTAAAAGAAGTTTACGTCTTAATTACTTCCTTTAATTTGCTCCCAAAAGAATAGTCTTACTATATAATATAATGTTAGAGGATAATTTTGAAGCCACTTAGTATGATAATATACTTTGATGGCTACCACTTGTCAAATTGAGTTCAATATGCATGCACTAAATAAAGAGATTCATAAATAACTAATCATTTCAAAACAAATTTAACACTTCACTTTGAGTTCTAACTGAATTCCTACTTTAATTTATGGAAACTACTAGCCATGAGCCAACTCATCAAAAGCTTTTAAACACCCAACACAATGCCGCCAGTTTGAATATTCTTTCGTTCTAGGTGGCGGATGAAGCCAAACAAAGGGTAGGTGATGGAAAGGTATTATAGTAGATAGAATTAGGCTGGCAATTTATGTGGTTATATATATCCATCCAACTCAACTTATTTTAAATGGGTTAGATACAAGATCTTTTAAAAATGGGTCAAATTAGTCAACTTATATAATTCATTTAAAATATGGGTAATTTAGCAGGTAAAATGGATAAAAAGAACTCTGCAAGCTACAACATATACCAACTCCGCACTGACCTACCACACATTACTCTACATTATGCTTATGTCGTAAATGTTCAAAATTTGTCAAATATAAATGTTTCGCAGAATTTTGTGTAAAACATAGCTAATTATCTTTCTTTTCCTTATGTTATGGCTAAATTGATTTTGGTGATTTTACACTTGATTTTCAACAATTTAGATGTCTGCCAGATGACAATTTTTTATTGAGAAGTTTGTTAGGCTTTGGTCTATGTTTCCGCCAAAGGCTTAGATCTAATTTTATTCTTTTTTTGTTTTCAATGATATTTGGAAGTGGATTGGAATTCTAATTCTATTTGAAAAATGATTGAAATTTTAGTTTTATTTAGAGTTGGTTTTGGCTTTAGAAAAAAGCACCCTTGATTATCTATAAATAGGACAACTTGTGAAAACTATTCAATACTCATTAATATTTGTCTTTGAAAGACATTAGCACATAAGAGAGGTTTTTGAGAGAGCTTTCAACAAGAGAGAAGAGAGAAGAAAAATGTTCTTTTTGCTGTAATTTTTCTCTCCGACCAACAACCTTCAAATCACGTTTCTGATTCGTTAATCATTGGAACGGGCTGAAATTTGTATGGAGTATTTCTAACATCTTGGTCTTTAATTTGAACGGTGGAGATCGCATTGGGAGGTCAGCAACATCCAGTTCTAGGTCCTGAATAATAGCTCTATTTTAGATGTTTTCTTTCTATTTACTTTTGTTAGTGTATCTATTGCATCTCAGTGTTTGACAATTGTTGTATATCCAATTATGAGAATATTTGTAACCCTCTTATTGTTATGGTGGAACAATTTGGATCTCGGCAATTCCGTAGTTGTTACCTTCGATTTGAAGGATTTTTTCACGTTAAATATGATGCTCTTTATTTTCTCTATTCTTGGATTTACATCTTTCTGTCATAACAAGTGATATCAGAGCTTTGATTGTCTATCAAAGATTTTTGAATGGAGGGGAATATGAACAAGATGATGTATTTAAATGGGACCAACTACAGCATATGAAAAGCAAGATGAAAGATCTATTGTTCGTGAAGAAGATACATATTTTCGTTTTTGTTGTTTAGAAATTCAAGGTTGTGACTGATGAAAATTGATATTTTGAGCACCAACAACTATGTGGATATATAAGACAATGGATTGAAGACAATGTTCACAACCATATTGTGAATGAGACACATGCTAAAATATTGTGGAAAAAGCTAGAGACGCTTTATGCTTCAAAAAACGGCAGTAACAAGTTATTCTTTCTAAAGAAATTGATAACCTTTAAATATAAGGAGGACAGTTCTATTCTTGATCACACAAATGATTTTCAAGGTGTTCTTGCTCAGCTGTCAGAAATGAGTGTCAGTTTTGTCAATTTTAATGATGAAATACAAGGATTTTGTCTTCTTAATACTCTATCAAATTCTTAAAAAACTCTTCGTGTTTCTATAAAAAATTCAACTCCAGATGGAAAGGTGATTATGAAATATGTAAAAAGTGGTTTTTTGAATGAAGAAGTCAGAAGAAAATCTCGAGGCACATGTTCACATTCAAATGTTCAGAAGATCAAATGACAGATAAAATCACAAGTTTGAGGAGTATAGATAAAAGCAGAAGCAAGTCAATATCCACGAATAGAAAGGACATATTAGAAGGTTTTGCAACAAGTTGAAGCAAGACATTAGAGAAAGAAAAAAGAAGAAAATGACTGAAACAATGTCGTTGTTGTTTTTCGAGATGACCTTCTTTTTATCTGTGATAAAAATATCATCAATTTTGTATCACAAGATACAATTTGGATAGTAGATTTCTAGAGCTACATAGTATGTCATACCAAGGAAAGACTTCTTTTCATCTTATACTCTTGTTAACTCTACGTGTTAAGATAGATAATTCTAGTAAGGTTAAGGTGTTTGGTGTTGGCACAATTTGTTTGAAGACCAATATTGGTACAATGTTACTCCTTCAGAATGTCAAGTATGTTCCAGACATTCCTTTGAATTTGATATCTATAGGACAATTAGATGATGATGGCTATCACAATGATTTGTTCAATAGCCAATGAAAGCTCATCAAAGGTTCATTAATTGTAGCTCGAGGAATTCAAATTCAAAATTTATACATGACACAAGGATGAATCCTTGATGATTATATAAATTTGGTGGAAAGTGAGACTTATTAGAATTGTGGCACTAGACGCTCAGTCATATGACAGAGAGGGATCACTTGTTTGGCTAAAAAGAATTTGCTTGCTGATATGAAATAAACAAACACGAAAAGATGTCTTCCTGATATGAAACAAGCAAACACGAAAATATGTCTTCATTGCTTAGCTGGAAAGCAAAAAAAAGTTTTTTTTCACAATCACCTCCGTTTAAGAAAGTCTGAACCACAGGAGCTAGTACACTCTGACTTGTGTGGTCCTTTTAAAGTAAAGTCAAAAGGTGGATGATCATTCTCGCAATCTCTAAGTATATCCTTTAAAATCCAAAAATCAAGTACTTGATGTGTTTAAGGAGTTTTAAGCCTTATTTCAGAGACAAACTAAAAAAAACTTAAAATGTACCCGCATTAACAATGACGATGAATACATTGATTCCTTTGATAACTATTGTAAATCGCAAAGAATTCGTCATTAGAAGACTCCTTCAAGATGCCTCAATTGAATGACTTGGTAGAGAGGATGAATAGAAATCTAGTTGAGAAAATTAGATGCATACTTTTAGAGGCTAAACTTTCAAAATTTTTTTGGGCGGTAGCAAACACTGTTGCTTATGTTATCAATTTGTCTCCTGTTGTTACTTTGGATGGTGATGTTCCAAATAGAGTTTGATTTTCTATGGATATTTCTTATGATCATTTGAAAGTCTTTGAGTGTAAAACTTATGTTCATGTTCTATAAGATGAGAGATCAAAATTGGATGTTAAAAGTAAGCAGTACATCTTCATTGGTTATGGTCAAGATGAGTTTGGGTATCGCTTTTATGATTCAATTAATAATAAGCTTATTAAAATTTGTGATGCAATGTTCTTTGAAGACCAAACTATTGAAGATATTAACAAGACTGAGAAAATTGATTCTCAAATTGATGAGAGCTTAGTGAACTTAGTCATTATTGGTTCAGTTCCTATTACTAATACATATTTTGCACAAGAAGGAACCCAAGATAATAATGCAGATAGGGATCAAGAACAGAATGATCATCAAAGTATAGAACCTTTAGATGCTCTTGTTAATGATGTTGTGGTTAATTATCTACCAACTCCTATTCAAGTTACTACTTTATATGCTCCACAGGCCTCTTATAGAAGATTTACCATGGAGAAGCAAAAATCAATGCGTTATCTCTAAATGAGTATATACTTTTGACTGGAATGAGAGAACCTGAAGGTTTTGATGAAGTAATGCTTGATACTCATAGACATAAGTGGATAGAAGACATGGAAGATGAGATGAAGTCACTTAACGAGAATGTCACATATGATTTAGTGAAGTTGCCAAAATGTAAGAAAGCTTTAACAAATAAATAAATCTTCAAAGTAAAGCAAGAACAATATACCTCTACGCATAGTTATAAGGCGAGGTTAGTTGTCAAAATTTTTGGTGGAGTTGACTTTGATGAAATTTTTTCTCCTATTATAAAAATGTCTTTCGTTCGTATGGTTCTAGGTTATCTACAAGTCTAGATTTAGAGGTTGAGCATATGGATGCCAAGGCTTCTTTTCTTCATGGTGATTTAGAAGAAGAGATTTACATGGAGCAACATGAATGCTTCATAGTTAAAGAAAAAGAAAACTATTGAGAAAGAGCTTGTAATCTTGTGTGGTTTGAAACAAGCTCCAAGATAGTGGTACTTGAAGTTTGAATCTGTCATTGACAATCAGGAATATACAAAACCTTCTTTAGATCATCGTGCATTCTTTCAGAAGTTCTTTGATGGTGATTTTATTATTATACTACCTTATATGGATGATATGCTGATTGTTGGCAGAAATAAATCTATAATTGTAGTCCTTAAGAAGAAGTTGAGCAAATCATTTCCAATGAAGGACTTGGGGTCAACAAAGAAAATTTTAGGCATACTAATCCATCGAAATAGAAATAAAAAGGATTTCTCATTATTCCAGAAGTAGTACATTGAGAAGGTACTTAAGAGATTTGATATGATAAAAGTAAAAGTGGTTAGTATTCCTCTTGCTAAACACTTTAAGTTGAGTACGGTCCAGAGTCTATCTACAAATTAAGAGAATAAGGAGATGTCATGTATTTCATACTCTTCTACAGTTGGTAGTTTGATGTATACTATGGTGTGCACTAAACTAAATATTGCACATGTTGTTGGTACTATTAGCATAATTCTTTCTAATCCTAAAAAGGAACATTGGGATGAAATGAAATGGTTACTAAGATATTTGAAGGGTACTTCAGATATGGAGTTGTGCTTTGGTCGTGGAAAGCATGAACTGTTATACCTCAAAAATTTTCAAAATATCCCTAGAGGATAGCATGCTCGCATAACGTATTATTCCTAACCTTTTTTGGCCAATTTGAGGCTGAAATATCGATCAGGAAGAAGAATCATGTTGGGCAAAATTGTATTTCCAAAAGGGTGTGCGACTAGTCTGCATCGCGAAATTGCTCCTCCATAGTGTAATTTTTATCAAAATCTGACTAAAAACTAAATTGGCCATAAATCAAACTTAACGAATGCATTTTATGAGTTACTCATAAAATGGATTCACTGAATGCATTTTATGTGTATTTTGTTCGCACATTTTTCAGTTTCAGTGAGGGGCATTTTAGATTTTTTCCCACCTTTTCCAAACTTAACCCAGACCGTTTTGAGACTAAATTGAACCCTTTATCATTACCCAAAGGGGTTTTATTCTCATTCACCCTTAGAAAATTTTGAGAGCAAGGAGTAGAGCTGAGGAGAAAAGAGAAGGCTAGGGTTCAAAGGATTCAAGCCAAATCTTCACAGTTTGATTGTCTAACCTCTATTCCAGGTATGTAAGGCTAAACTAAAGCATGAACCTTTTTCTCTATTTTTCCTTGATTGTGATAGATTGATTTGTGAATGAATTGAGTCTCCGTGATTGTATTTCTTGAGAATTTCCTTAACTTTAATATATTTTACATAATTTTGCGTAATTGATATTTTCCATGAACTTTTTCTTGAACAAATGATTTAAACTAATTTCATAAATCCTAATACTATTTTAACTAGAATTGGATATATATGCCTAGGGATTGAGTCTAGAGCCTTGAACTTGTGATTGCATGATTGTGATTGGGAATTGAGCATGATGGTAGTCTCAATGAAACTTGATAGTCCTTTGTATCTTCATAATTGAACACAGGTGAATGGTCTCAACTGAATGTTGTCATAAATGATTGTTCAAACTACTCTTGAAAGATTTGATTAGGATCAATTGGATAATATGATTGGTCAAAAGGTTTAATTGTGATAACATTGATGAATTAATTAGAGTCCAATGTGACTAGATGTGATGACTTGTATAAACTGATTGATTTGAGTCTTATGAGCATATTGAGTCTCGAGAGGAGTATTGAGTATTGATTTGGGTAAGAGTATAGCTACAACTCAAATCCATGAACTATGTAGCTAGCATAGGATGGAAGGTTAAACCTCTTAAGTACCAAAATGATGGACTTTGATTGATTTTGGATCTAATGATAGTGATTCGTACCTTACCCTGACAAAGTATTAGACGGGTGTGGCAATGACATCGCTTCGTTGTATATCACCAGCTCATAGGTGATGGTTGTTGGTTAGATAAACTCCCATATAGGTCTTGATAGTACTTTGATTGGATAGGATTGGATTATATATGATTGGTGTTTGTCTAAACCTTATTCTCACTTTAGACTTATGACATCCTGATTGAGTTCTTGTCTTTTGAGTTGAGTCTATTGAGTTGATTGTACAAAATTAAGGTAAGTCTTATATAACGTTTCTCCTTTCTATCATTTTACATACTCATACATTCCATGTACTGATGCCTTTTGGCATGTATCGTCTCATGATGTAGATATAGGTTCTAGAGATCATCAACAGGCACTCTGTCGAAGATCTATCTTACTTTCATGTCAGTGCTGAGACATCCTTGCCTTAGGAGGGATCTTGATTATTTCATTTTTTTTAAAATTTTGATTTAAGATAGCCATGAACAGTTTTTGATTTAAGATAGCCATGAACATGTCATAGACACCACTTAGACAGTTTATAGAGGCTTCATAGACTAGATTATTAATGTGTTGATTGGATATTTCTTTTGGCTAGTTTTATCGATTGGATTAGATAGATTGTTAGCCTTTGTACTTATTCTATAAGTTATTGATTTGATTATCACGTTGAGTTATTTTCTTAATGAGTTAAGTCTTGCATTGATAAAATATTGATTGAATGAATGTGTGAACAGGGCAAGTGGTTTGCTTGGGGACTAGCAATAGTCTATGAGTGTCGGTCACGCCTAGGTTGCCCTCTCGAGATGTAACAAACTTAGAATCAGAGCATAGAGTTCAAGTGTCCTAGGGTGTCTATGAAGCCGTGTCTATAGGATTTTATTTATGGATGTGAGGGCCTCACTTCAATAAATAAGGTACTATAGACATTTAAGAAAAAATTTCCTTTTTTCAAATCCTAAATCGTGCAATAGAGTTGTCCCCAAAGAAACTTATCCAGATTTATGCATTCTCAAATCCATTCTACTACCCCTTATACTCAAGGTAGTTGGAACAGTAAAGCTCAGATTCTTATTGATAAATTACTTTCAGATAAAGTATTCACAGGTTAAAGAAACTATACCAGGCTTGAGAGGAGCCGATTAGTGTGCACAAGTCTATCAATTTGAAAGAATACACCCTCGTTCACATGAATCATGCATTGAGCTAGAGCAAGATGTATTTCCATACTCTTTTCTCTAAAACCTTGCTTTAAATATTATCCTCGAAAGGAAAGCTACGTCTCTAAATAATTAGTTTCACTATCTGATGGAGTGTGATTTGAGACATGGTAAGCTATGTTCGTAGCATGGTACATGAGCTAAAAAATGGAGTTAGAGGAGCAAAAACCAAATAGTGAGAACGGTGGTTGATTTAGGCATATACCTAGAGTGAGGTATCTATAAGGTAAGCAATGGGGATAGAAGTTAAGTCCCTTTGACTAAAGATGTAGCAAGTATCGTCTAGATTTCATGATAGAAGGTAGAGGAAGAGTTGTTGGTAAGAATGAGTTAGAGTATACTTGAACCTAGAAATGAGTTATGTTGATGTATCAATGTGTTAGTAAACACCAGTTATAGGTGGTGGACCAAAGGGAAGAGCAGTCATGAATTGGTAGATTTAAGTTGGACTTATGATGTTGTAGGAAGAGCCCCATGATATTCATAGAGTCATGTCAATGAGGTTTAATGAATGGCTAAATACTACCTAGGTTATGAAAAGAGATGTGGTGATAGACTATAATTAGACAGACTATGGGATAGAGATTGATTACTTGTCATGAGGTCTTAATATGAGAGTGTTTCTTAAAATTCACCTAGCAATTATTAGATAGTATAGTATTGTAATATAGTATAGTATGCGGGAAGTATGTAAGATACATGTTGGAACTAGACTCTAAGCTTGAATTTCAGACAAGCATTGTGAACATGGGATAGCATTATGAGAGTGAAAGTGTTGGTTTTGAAATTTTCTCTAGTAGGCTTGACATAGAGTATGCAAGAAATTAAGATATTAACATGAAAGAAGTGTGATGTTGCAAATGTGAGTTTTGGACCTTAGATTAAAATGATGAATTGTGGCTAGTCATTAGGTAAGAAGAGGCCTAAGATGTGTATCTGAGATAGTATATAGTTGTATGAGGCTCTAAGTTTATGAATTGCTATTGGTGCCTAGTTAGTATTCGTTACTTGCCAATGGGAAGAGGGTTGAGGTAAGAATTATATTTTTATATAGTATCCATAAGAATTGGATGAAGGTATTATGTATTGATGATGATGAGTCTCTCATTATAGTTCAAGTTTTCTTTAGTTAGGTAGATATGGACTTAGAAGGACGGTATTAGTAGGCTAAGAAGGGAAATGTCAAACTATTAACAGTGAGGTAATGCGATTATGTGCGCTGATAAGAGCAGCGATGATAGAAAGATGCCTATAAAGATAAAAGGAAGTTAAGAGAAGTACCTTAGAAGGAGCCCTAGTAGCGGTTTTGTATTTTCGATTATAGTATAATCAGAGAGTTTAAGTGTTCTTATGGTTAGTGATACCCAACCATATGGAGTGTTGTGCTTATAGCTAAGTAAAGAGAATCGGTCTGCAGACTCAGGATAGTGACCTTCGAGATAAGGGGGGGATGATGAAGTAATGAACCAAAGTGGGTCTTGAGTTTTAAGAAGTGATGAGTTGAACGGGATGAGACATCAGTGGTTTTCCATCTTTTAAATTCCTTATATTGCAATCGAGGTGATACCCTACAACTGCTCTGTGTATGAGAGCTATACTCACGACCCAAAACCATGTACTTCATGTTGATTCATGTTCATGCTCAATTTCATAAACCCATGATAGGCCTTAAAATGCTAGTGAGACCATGTTACGTTATGAATGTCCTCAGATCAAATTTCTTGAATGAATTGTATTTATGATCTTTTACTCTAAGCCTTCCACTGGTCCTTCCTTTTCAGTCTTGATAGCAATATTGATGATAGTAGATGAGTTATGACATATGAGAGATAATGTGTGTCCCTTATTGTGATAGTTGTGTATGCTTATTCCAATTAAGGTTATAGACATGGAGAAAGAGCGGGATGGAATCTTATTATGTGCAATAGATAGGTAAGAGTATGTTGGTGTGCCTTTGGTAGAAGTTAATGCAATTGTGGGCATAGAGATGCTAAGGTAGATATGAAAAATTCATAAGTGATGTTGACTTCAAAGAAACCATGGAGTGGTTAGAATGACAGACTTGAATGTGTGGTTGTTATGTGAGTGGTTGAAGTAGACTATTAATAACTCCTTGTCAAGGATTTCAAGTAAGTGTATTAGAGTGGTTATAGAACTAGGCTTAAATGTGGTGTGATGGCATATGGATGAATGCATAGTGCATTAGATGTTTCTTGATTAAGACTGGAGATTTGTTGGATATGGTGGTAAGGAGTAGTACTGTCACGACCTGACCTATGGCCCAATCGTAATACAATGATTAGAATTCACAAGGACTCCAACCACGACTCTTAGCATAACATTCATGAGCATACATAAGATAAATAAGAAATAAAGCTAAATCAAGATGCAGAGCAAAATCTCAAATAGAACATAAGTCTCGAAAAACATTTGAAATAAGAGACAACATAAACTCCAATGAATATCTAACATGCCTCTACCAATCTAGATAGGTGTGTAAGACAATATCCTAACTCACCCAGTATAAAAGGTAAAAGAAGTCATAATACTCATAAGAAATAAAATGTCTTTTCCTCAGAACATGAGGACTCACCAACAGTAAAAGCTACTAGCCAGCATTAGCCACAAGTGGGATGAGGATGAACATGATCTTCGGTCCGTATATTATGATACAATGTAGGAAAAAAATATTTATTAGACATGAAATGCACTAAGTATGTGAGAAGATGCATGAATAATAAACATGGGACATAATTAATATGAATTATGGGATGCAAGACCTATATCTTTAAAACATGAATAAAGTCATGAAAACATTAGGCATATGAGAGATAGTGTGTGTCCCTTATTGTGATAGTTGTGTATGCTTATTCTAATTAAGGTTATAGACATGGAGGAAGAGCGAGATGGAATCTTATTGTGTGCAATAGATAGGTAAGAGTATGTTGGTGTGCCCTTTGGTAGAAGTTAATGCAATTGTGGGCATAGAGATGCTAAGGTAGATATGAAAAATTCATAAGTGATGTTGACTTCAAAACAACCATGGAGTAGTTAAAATGATAGGCTTGAATGTGTGGTTGTTGTTATGTGAGTGATTGAAATAGACTATTAATAACTCCTTGTCAAGGATTTCAAGTAAGTGTATTAGAGTGGTTATAAAACTAGGCTTAAATGTGGTGTGATGGCATATGAATGAATGCATAGTGCATTGGATGTTTCTTGATTAAGACTGGAGATTTGTTGGATATGGTGGTAAGGAGTAGTACTGTCACGACCTGACCTATGGCCCAGTCGTAATACAATGATTAGAATCCACGAGGACTCCAACCACGACTCTTAGCATAACATTCATGAGCATACATAAGATAAATAAGAAATAAAGCTAAATCAAGATGCAGAGCAAAATCTCAAATAAAACATAAGTCTCAAAAAACATCTGAAATAAGAGACAACATAAACTCTAATGAATATCTAACATGCCTCTACTAATCTAGATGGGGGTGTAATACAATATCCTAACTCGCCTAGTATAAAAGGTAAAAGAAGTCATAATACTCATAAGAAATAAAATGTCTTTTCCTCGAAACATGAGGACTCACTAACAGTAAAAGCTACTAGCCTGCATTAGCCACGAGCAAGAGGAGGATGAACATGATCTTCGGTCCCTATATTATGATACAATGTAGGAAAAAAATATGTGTTAGACATGAAATGCACTAAGTATGTGAGAAGATGCATGAACAATAAACATGGGACATAATTAATATGAATCATGGGATGCAAGACCTATATCTTTAAAACATGAATAAAGTCATGAAAACATTAAAACATTTATCTCATTGATCAATGCATCAAATAATCTTATAATTATTATAAGAACTCATAACTCAATTGAAAGTGTGTGAATAGGACCTTTAACCAACATATAAGACCATGCGAGCTAATATATGGAAGGGGAGGCTACCTTTCCAGGGCATACTTCATTAAGTAACTCTTTTAACTGGGCTATGTGTATCCACTAGCTTCTCCATATTGACATATGTAAACCTACGTGGGCAACATTATTTGGGACTAAAGGTTGTTACTAGGATTTCCTTGAGTAACTAATGCGTTACCGGACCGAACCCAACTTAAAAGTCCTCTCGATGCTTAGTCAATATCCCATTGTAACTCATAAAACATGATCATAAACATCATAGGGAAATATAATAACTAATATCAATCCATCTTTATAAAACATCATAAGAATAGATCATCATAGTAAAAGCATAGGATTAGCTCCTCTATCATATAACTCATGCAATATGGGTGTAGGCCTTCCATCATTACATAGCTTTGATCATAAACATCTTTAGGGACTTAAATTTTCCTATCTTTAACTTTGCTTGAAACATCACAAAATCATCATTGATAAACTTCTTTACATAAAGCATCTTTAACTT
Organism: Solanum dulcamara; assembly: GCF_947179165.1. Taxonomy (NCBI): domain Eukaryota; kingdom Viridiplantae; phylum Streptophyta; class Magnoliopsida; order Solanales; family Solanaceae; genus Solanum; species Solanum dulcamara. The sequence continues at coordinate 23,777,576 of NC_077238.1, forward strand.
ATTCATGAAGCTTTCATAAAATACAACTTGAAAATCATGATCACATCTCATAAATCATACTTGAAACTAGAATGGGTCATTAAAATTCAATTTGAAATCATGCAATATAATTTGAATTATACATAATTAGGCTAATAGCATTGAAATATATCACAGTTAAGAAGACCCAATGCAAATCATGAAATTAGGGCTTTTAATTGGAGAAATTATAAGAGAAATTGAGAAGAAATATTTGGAATTCCATGGGTGAAAGGTACCCATGGATGAAGTCCCACATAACTTGACCTTGATTAGCCCTAAATTGAAAAAGAATGGAAGCTTGACCTTGAAGAAAATCCCTTGAATTGCTTGAGAGGAAGGAGACCTTGAGAGAAAACTTGGGAAAGAAGGTTTTATGATTTTAGAAATTATGGAGAGAATTAGAGGGTTAAAATACTTTAGGGTATTTAATAGGTAGAAATCTAGTCCCAAAACCATCCACATTCATTAATTAAAGTATAGGGAATGACCAAAATACCTTTCATTAAACTGAAAATTGGGACTACATGGAGGAGCCACCACCATCTATGAACTTCACCACGGCTCGTGGTGGTGTCCATGGAGTTAGACTTGAACTTTTTGAAAAAAAAGGTCTTGAAATAGGGGTGCCACCATGGGACACACCACGGTCTTTGGTGTTCATCTGTGGTGATTGACTTGGTCTTAAATCTTGGGGTTGTAGGGAAGAGTTTCAGGACTTCCTCCACCGAGACCTTCACGGTCCGTGGAGGTCACTACGGTTCGTGAATCATGGGTGTGGTGCAGGGCCTGTAGGAGGGTCTGTAGGGGTAACCACCACGAAACCCACCATGGTACATGAAAGGCTATACGACCCATGGTGGTTCACCCATGGTCCCCGTCTTGGCATAATTTCTGAGGGCCTTAGGGGAGGCGTCATCATGACTCGTGGTGCTCATCACGGCCCATGCTCTCTATTGTGGACCCTTCCCTTTGGGGTTTGGATTTATGAACCACCATCACGATAGCATACCATGATTCGTGGTGTTGAATACAGTCTGTGATGGCCTTCGTGTTCGCCACCTGGTGCACAAAAGTTGCATTCTATGGAATTTCAACTTTTGATCCTTGTTTTCTAACTTTCCAACTTCTGGAGTCTTACAATATTTCCCCTTTGGAATATTTTTCCTTGAATGAGACTCAAGCTAGCATGAATGGAATAGGAAAGGAACATAACAACCCAGCATGAATGCAAATCCTCTCTATAGTGCATAAAACATGAAATCTTTAATCTTAAGCTAAAACATGATTTTAAAACTTATTTCATAAACATGAATGCATATGAAACCATGAGAATAATTCAAACACATGATTTGGGATGGTTGGATCATGAAGGAATAAAATACCTCAATTAGGTATGGAAGGAAATAGATAAGGATATAGGGACATCATATTGGCTTCGGCTTCCCATGTAGCACCATCAACCTCTTAGTTCCTCCATAACACTTTAACTAAAGTTATTTTCTTATTTCTCAACTTTTTAACTTGTCGGTCCAAGATCTCAACCGGAACCTCCTTATATGAGAGACTCTCCTTCACCTCAATAATGTACAATGGCATAATGGAGCTAGGATCACCAACAAACTTCCTCAACAAAAACACATGGAACACCGAATGCACCGATGCCAAATCAGAAGGCAAATCCAACTCATAGTCCACCTTACCAATCCGCCTCAAAATCTAATATAGGCCAAAAAAGCGGGGACCTGTTTTCCCCTTCCTACAAAAATGCATCACACCCTTCATGGGTGAAATTTTCAAGTAAACCTAATCATTGACCTCAAATTCAGGTTCCCTAATTCTCACATCTGAATGGGACTTTTGTCGGCTTTGGGTTGTCTTCAATCTCTCTCTAATAAGTATAACCTTCTTCATAGCCTCAAATACCAACTTGATACCTATCAAATCAACTTCACCAACCTTTAACCAACCGATTGGGGATACTGCTTACCATACAAAGCCTCAAATGGAGCCATCTCAATACTAGAATGATAACTGTTCTTATAAGCAAACTCTATTAATGCCCAGTTTCCTTTAAAATCAATAACACATGCTCTCAACATATCCTAAATGGTACACTCAATCTAACCATCCCTCTGTGGGTGAAAAGTTGTACTAAGCGTCACTTAAGTACCAATACCTTTTTGGAAGGATCTCCAAAATTGAGATGTAAACTGAGTACCTCAATTCGAATGATTGACAATGGGAAACCATGAAGCTTAACCAACTCTCTAATATACAATCTAGCATAGTCCTCGGTTGAATATGAAGTCTTAATAGGAAGAAAATGAGTCGACTTAATCATTTGGTCAACAATCACCCAAATAGAGTCATATTGCCTATGAGTATGAGGCAAACCAGTAACGAAGTCCACATTCAAGGCTTCCCACTTCCAAGTAGGAATCTCAATGTCTTGAGTCAAACCTCCTATTTTTTGGTGCTCAACTTTCACTTGTTGATAATTAGGACACTTAACAACGAATTTCACGATATCTCTTTTTATGTCATTCCACCAATACACTTCCCTCAAATCTCAATACATCTTTGTGGAACCGGTATGAATAGAATACCACAAACAATGGGCTCAGACAATATCATATATTTCAAGACATCCCTCTATGGGTAAAAAGTTGTATTAAGCTTCACTTGAGTACCAAAACCCTTTTGGAAGGATCTCTGGAACTGAGATTTAAACTAAGTACCTTGATCCGAATGATAGACAATGGGACACGATGAAGTTTAACCAACTCTCGAATAAATAATCTAGCATAGTCCTTGGCTGAATATGAAGTCTTAACAGAAAAAAAACAAGCCGACTTAGTCATTTGGTCAAAAATCTCCCAAATAGAGTCATGTTGCCTATGGTTACAAGGCAAACCAATAACAAAGTCCATATTCAAGGCTTTCCACTTCCAAGTAGGAATCTCAATGTCTTGAGCCAAACCTCCTAGTTTTTGGTGCTCAACTTTCACTTGTTGACAATTAGGACACTTAGCAACGAATTCCGTAATATATCTCTTCATGCCATTCCACCAAGACACTTCCCTTAAATCTCAGTACATCTTTGTGGAACTGGGATGAATAGAATACCACAAACTATGTGCTCAGACAATATCATATATTTCAAGCCATCTACATTCAGAACACACAATCGGCCTTGATATCTCAAAACACCATCTCCTCCTTGGGAGCAAGCCTCAATGGATTTTTTGGCAACCGCTTTCTTCAATTCAACCAAAGTGGGATAACTATCTTACTTTGCCTTACATCCATCACAAGAGATAATTCGGAACCATTTTGCACAATGACACCACCAACTTCAGAATCAACAAATCGAACATCCAAATGGGCTAATCTATGCACATCCCAAACTAGTTCTTTCTTCTCATCCTCAATATGAGAAATATTATTTATGGACAACCTATTAAGAGCGTCAACAACAACTTTTGCCTTACCCGGATGATATAGCACTCATGTCATAATTCTTCAACAGCACAAGCTATCTCATTTGTCATAGGTTCAAGTCCTTTTGAGTGAACACATATTGCAACCTCTTGTGATCGATGAAAATATCCACATGGACACCATAGAGATAGTGTCTCCAAAATTTCAAAACAAATACCACCTCCATCAACTTCAAATCATAAGTTGGGTAATGTTTCTCATGTGCCTTGAGTTGCCTTGAAGCATAAACTATCACTTTATTATTTTGCATAAGAAAACAACCAAGACCAACTCGTGAAGCATCACATTACATAACGAACCCATCGAAACCTTCCTATAAAGTCAACACCAAAGCAGAGGTAAGCATATCCTTCAACTCTTGGAAGCTTTTCTCACATGCCTCAGACCATTGGAACTTCACCTTCTTTTGAGTTAAAGTAGTCAAGGGAGATGTAATGGAAGATAAATATTCCACAAACTGTCTATAATAACCGGATAAGCCTAAGAAACTCCGAATATCAGAAGGAGTCAATGGTATATGCCGGTTCTTTACCGCCTCGGTCTTCTTCTAATAAACCATAATTCCTTATCCGAAAATGATGTGACCAAGGAAACCAACTGACCTTAACAAAAATTCACATTTACTAAACTTAGCATACAACTGACAGTCCTTGAGAATTTGCAACATAATCCTCAAATGATCGGTATACTCTTTCTCACTCTGAGAGTAGATAAAAATATCATCAATGAAGACAATCACAAACATATCTAAGTATTGCTTGAATACCCTGTTCATCAAATCTATAAAAGCTGTAGGGGTATTTATTAGAAAGACATAACCAAGAATTTAAAGTGACCATACCGAGTTCTAAAGGCCATCTTCGAAATGTCACATTTCCTTACTCGGAGTTGATGATAACCTAATCAAAGATCAATTTTTGAAAAGTAATCAATCCTTGAAGTTAATCGAACAAGTAATCCATCCTTGGAATGGTATACTTATTTTTTATTGTGACCTTTTTCAACTTCAATAATCGATACACATACGGAGAGAGCCATCCTTCTTTCTAACAAAGAGAACCAGAGCACCCTATGGAGAGATACTCTATCTAATGAAACCTTTATCTAGCAAATCTTTCAATTGATCCTTTAACTCTTTCAATTTTGCCTAGTCCATTTAATATAGAGGAATATATATAGGCTGAGTATCGGAGAGAAGATCGATACAAAAGTCTATTTTCCTTTTGGGAGGAATACCTGGGAGATCATCGGGAAAAAACTTCCAGAAACTCATTAAGAACTGAAACTGACTCAAGAGTAAGAGTTTCAAAGTGGGTATCTCTAACCCAAACTAGATGATAAATGCAACCTTTGAAAATCATTTTTTGAGTTTTAAGGCATGAGATGAATTGACCCTTAAACACGAAGTTACTACCTTTCCATTCTAGGACTGGCTCATTTGGAAACTGAAACTTAACCACACAGATTCTACAATATATAAAGACATAACATGCATAAAGCCAATCCATATCAAGAATAACATCAAAATTGGTCATATAAATCTCTACTAAATTAACAGAGGTGACTATGAAAACTAAAACTGGATAATTTTTGTAGACTCTTTTAGCCACAACTGAATCACCAACCAAAGTATAGACCAAAGGCTCTAGAAAGATCTCGGTACTAACAATGAATATCATAGCAAGATAAGGATTAACAAATAATAGAGTAGTACCTGGATCTAATAATTCATAAACATCAAAGTCGAAGACTTTCAACATACTAGTTACAATATCGGGGGAATCCTCTAACTCCTGACGAGTCTGAAGGGCATAAAATCTATTTTGGCGCTGACCGCCACCCAAAGTAGTAGCACATTTCTCCGAAAAACTGGTAGCCTAAGTCTAAACTTGGAGCCTAGCCCCACCCCTACACTTCCTTACATAATGATCGGGATTTCCACACTTGAAAAAACATCCAATCCTGCTAAAAATTCTCCCTTGTAATTTTTCTCACACTTCCTACATGGAGGGATAACTTGACCACCCGAAGATCCACCTTGTGCCTTAGGATTTGGCACTTTGTCCTTCTCAAATTTTGGAGCCAGGCTGTTTGAAGAACCTTGGCCTTGAAACTTTTGTCCTTGTCGGAAATGACCATTTCCACCACCGAATTTGTTGTAAGAAAACCCACATTCATACCACTCCCTATTGGACTCCATTGTACTCCTCTCCTTAAGAGTTTCTTGACATAAGTCAGGAGCCTAGATATATTCATCTCCATAATGAGCATAGCGGTTTGGAATTCTTGCATTACCAAGTCCGACACTCCCAAAATAAACTTGCTTATTCGGGCACAAGAGTCGACTACCAAGGATGGAGTATAAACAACTTTGTGAAATTGAGGGCATACTCCCTCACACTTATGTTTCCTTGCTTGAAGTTGATAAATTCCAACATATTTTCCTCCCTTAACTCGAGTAGGAAGAAATGATCAAGAAATGCAACTTTGAACTTTTCCCAACCTATGGGACCCTCTTCAACCCTTTTGGCCTTTCATTGGTTATACCAAAATTGAGCGACACCTTTGATTTGGTAAGCTACCTATTCCTCCTTCTCTTTTGAAGATACTTCCATAATCTCAATAATCTTATACAATTCATCAATAAAGTCTTGGGGATACTCATCAACATTGCATCTATGAAACTCGAGAGGGTTCTTCCTTGTGAAATATCTAACCCTTGAAACTTGAGTAGACATATTGGGAGGAGCATCTACCCCTCGATTCACTTGAGTAGTAACAGCTTGGGCTAGTATTTGGAAAGTGGACTAGAACTCCACATTAGTCACTTAATCATTCAAAGGAGAATTTGGAGCTTGTGGCTCCTCTTTGACATTCCTTTGGATGGGAGCTCTTCGCGGAGGCATGATTTCATAATCGCAAAGAGATAATAATAGAGGAGGAAACCTTAGATTTCAACTTTATAGCATGCTGAGATCATGAAAGAAGTGAAGTATTTCCTAAGATGCCTTATAACTTCCTATTCATAGATGTGGAGCGCTTCATACCGATGAACAAGACTCTACACGATGAGGCATGTTAGACTCCCTAAGACACTTGAACCTTCCGCTTTGATATAAAGTTCTTGACGACCTAACCTAGGGCCTAGTCGTAACATGATGACTAGAATCCCGAAAGACTCCAACCAAGCCTCCTATAATAACATTCATGAGCATACATAAGGTAAATAAAAAATAAATCTAAATCATGATACGGAGAAAAATCTCAAATAGAACATAAGTCTCAAAAAAATATGAAATAAGAGACAACATAAATTCTATTGAACATCTAACATGCCTCTACTAGTCTAGAGGGGGATGTAAGATAATCTCCTAACTCACCCAATATAAAAGGTAAAAAAAGTCATAATACTCATAAGAAATAAAATGTCTCATCCTTGGAACATAAGGACTCATGACCAGTAAAAAGCTACTAGCAAGCACTAGCCACAAGTGGAAGGAGGATGAACGTCTATTCGTACATTATGATATAATGTAGGCAAAAAGTATGCGTTAGTGCATGCTATTTGGGTACTCAACTTTTATGATTCAATCCTACGATCCATAAATAAATCTATGACTAGTAGGATGTACTCGTAAAAGTTATGTGTCCAAACTTATAGTTACTAGAAATTGACCATTAATTAAGATAAGTTGACTTGATGATCCATAGAGAATACTATGATTTATAAATGGACTCGTAATATTTGGTATTTATGAAGGTTAATCACCGATCCATTAGTTTAAGTTATGAGGGGTAACTATGAATCATAGGATAACCTACGACCCGTAGAAAACCCCCGAGTGGATGAAATTCAAGTTCAGTCATTAATACTCACATACCAACACACTTAATAGCTTAACAATCCCCCAATTCCCTCAATTTAAAAATTTGACCCCAATCACGCATATTTCAAGTTCTCCAATTCCCAAATCAGTTAAAAAAATTCCTTTCAAACATCAAAACATGCCCTAATTTCCCAATTCATTCTAGGGATAGTATTTAGACATCCTATAATAACATTTAGATATCAAAACTTTTATTGAAAATGGGAACAAAGACCCTACCGTAGTACACGATTTGGGGAACAACCACGGTAACCCTAGTTTGTACTATGCATGTTTTTGAATGTGGCATGTTGTTTTGGTGGATTTTGATGATGATGATGATGATGGGGGTGAGGTCTTGGGAAGATGGTGAACAGGGGGTAGTTTGGTTTTTTACTGAAAATGGATGAAAATTTGAATGAGTAGGGTTTTTATTCCCTTTTGGTCGTTGGCCAGGTCAGTGTTTTAAATAATTTTGGGATTAAAAATAGATTTCTACGACTCGTAATAGTTATTACGGGTCATAAAAAACTTCATAATTAGACTTGATACTTAGTAAAGTTCAAAAAATATACCTGGAGTCCACGAGTGTAGGCTACGAATCGTTGAAGTGTCTACAATCCATAGAGTACACTCGTAGACTTAAAACTGCTACATGTCTGATTTTTGATATTTATGAGTTGAGTTTATGGTCCGTAGAAACCTCTACGACCCATAGAAATAACTCGTGTACCTATCTGCTCCTTTCAGTTTCCAATATTTGCATTCCGACATTGGCACATACTCATATTTTGGCCTATTTTGTAGCCTTTTTGTGACTCTCTTTTGACAAGGACCCTAACGTAGTCTATGCTATCTTAAAAACTAACTAGTGAAAATAAAAAGAGACAAAACAACATAAACTTAATAGAAGAAAAACATAGCTTAGGTTTCCTTCCAAGTAGCGCTTGATTTAACATCGCAGTACGACACAGATTTGCCTAGTTACTCAGACTTCACTAAGTTTCCATGCTTCCACAGTTTTGATCTCATACTTGGTGCCCATATATTCTTTGATTATTTGAACATTAACTTTGAAATTTGTTCCATCCTTTTTTTCTAGCTCGACTGGACCATGCAAAAAAACTTGACTCACTCGGAATGGTCCTAACCACTTTGACTTGAGCTTTTCAGGAAATAAATACATCCTTGAATTGAAAAGAAGGACTAGATCTTTGGGTGAAAATGTTTACTTTTCAATCTTTTGATCGTGGTACTTCTTCATTCTCTCCTTGTACAAGGCTGCACTCTCATATGAATTTAGGTGAAATTTATCAAGCTCATTTATTTGATTCATCCTTTTCTTCGATGCAGTGTACCAATCCATATTCAACTTTTTCAATGCCCACATAGCTTTGTGTTCCAAATCTACGGGCAGATGGCAAGATTTTCCAAAGACAAGTTGATAAGGTTACATACCTATGGGAGTCTTGAATGCAGTACTGTAGGACCATAGAGCGTCATCAAGCTTATTTGACCAATCTTTTCTATTTACATTTATTTCCTTTGCAAGTATTTTCTTGATTTCGCGATTGGAGATCTCGACTTGTCCACTAGTTTGCGGATGATAAGGAGTTACTATACTATGTTGAACCCCATTTTTCTCAAGTAATGCTTTGAATTGCTAAAGTGAGAACCTCCATCGCTGATTATTGCCCTTGATGTACGAAATCATGAGAATATATTTTGCTTGAGGAAGGTGGTGACACTCTTTGCTTCATTGTTGAAATGTGCAATCACTTCTACCCATTTAGATATATAGTCAACCACAATAAGGATGTACTTCATTCTGCTCGAACTCACAAAAGGACCCATGAAATCAATTCTCCATACATCGAATAGTTCAATGACTAAAATATGAGTGAGCGTGAGTTCATGTTTCCTTGAAATTCCTCCTTCTCTTTCACAACGATCATAAGACTTGGCGAAATCATGAGCATCTTGTCGAATTGTTGTCTAGTAGTACCTACATTGCAAAATTTGGTAGGCTTTCCGGATACCACTATGATGTCCTCCAACAGGTGACAAATGACATACCTCCAAAATACTCATCATCTCTACTTCTAGTACGCAGCGACGAATAATCCCATCAGTATAAACACAAAACAAGTATGGTTTTTCCCAAAAGAACTTTTTCACGTTAGACATGAACTTGCGGCATTAATGAACATTGAATTTAGACGACCCCCTATATCACTTACCAAGTAGTTAGCAACATTGGCAAACCATGAAATCAAGTCGTGTGATACTGCCAATACTTTTTCATCTAAAGCTGTCATCTATGTCAACTCCATCTTCCAACTTTAACATTGCCTCTTCTTCAAGTCTAGAAAGATGATCAACAACCTGGTTTTCAGTCCCTTTTTGATCTTTCACTTAGAAATCAAACTCTTGCAACAATAATACCCAACAAATCAGTTTTGGCTTAGCATCCTTCTTTTGCATGAGGTATCTCAATGCTGCATGATATGTGTGTACAATGATTTTGGTGCCGAGTAAGTAGGATCTAAACTTCTCAAAAGTGAATACTACGGCGAGAAACACTTTTTCGGTTATAATGTATTTTCTTTGGGTGACATTAAGAGTTTTGCTATCATAGTATATTGGATATAGAATCTTCTCGCGCCTTTGTCCTAATACTACGCCAAGTGATACTCCACTCACGTCCCACATAACCTCAAACAGATGCTCCAAATCAGGTGCAATGATGATAGGAGCCGATACTCCACTCACGTCCCACATAACCTCAAACACTTTTATATAGGGCTCATCGAAAATGAATTTTATCTCCTTCTCAAGTAATTTACATAATGGATATGCTATTTTGGAGAAGTCTTTGATAAAGTGGCGATAAAATCCGGCGTGTCCCAAAAAGCTTCTAATGCCTTTGACGGAGATGGGAGGGGAAAACTTTGCGATTACCTCAATCTTTGCTCGATCCACTTCTATGCCTTTTCTCGAGATCTTATAACCCAATACTACACCCTATTTTACCATAAAGTGACACTTCTCCCAGTTAAGCATAAGGTTGCACTCCACACCTTTGGAGTACATCTTTGAAATGATCCAAGCAATCATTAAATGAGTCACCAACCATGGAAAAATCATCCATAAAAATTTTGATTATGTCCTCCACCATATCTGAAAAGATAGACATCATACAATGTTGAAAAGTCACCGATGCTTACATAATCTGAATGACATTCTTTTGAAAGAGAAAGTCCCATATGGACAAGTTAAAAAAATGGTATTTTCTTGGTCTTTGGGTGCTGTAGAAATTTGATTGTATCCTGAATAACCATCAAGGAAATAGTACCATACTTTTCCAATGAGACAGTCCAGCATCTGATCCATGAAAGGCATTGGAAAGTTATCTTTTTCTGTCCATGAGTTTAGCTTACAATAATACCTGCACACCCTCGAACCAGTGACAGACCTCATTGGGATGAGCTCCTTTTTTTAAAATTGGCACCATAGTAATACCACCCTTTTTGGCACATATTGGAAAGGACTTACCCAATTACTATTGGTGATCAGATAGACAACTCCAACATCTAACCACTTGATGATCTCCTTTTTAACTACCTCTTGCATAGGTGGGTTGAGTCATCTTTGGTGCTCAATGTTTGGTTTGCAGTCCGACATGAGTTGGATTTTATGGGACCATATGCCATATGGGATACCTATGATGTCTTCTATGGACTATTCTATTGCTTGTTTAAAATGCCTTAAGAGAGATGTTAGAGCTTCTAATTACTTTGGGTGAAGATCGACAACTATTACGATCGGAAGCGTGTTGTTAGGCCCTAAAATACATATTGCAAGTGAGATGGTAGTGCTTTGAGTTCCAAAGTCGGAGGTTCCTCGATGGATGATTTTGGAGGTGGGGTAGATCTATTCTTCAAGACTAAGTCAAGTATCTTTGGTGCGTGATTGAGCTCCTAAGGCCATTGAGTGAACAAACTATCTTGTCATAATCCCCAAAGTGATCTCCATCAAAGTTCATGATGATAATAGTTAGAGCTTCAACCCCTGAATCTCTCCTCAATAGGTATCTGTTATTGCATATAGTCAACAACATCAATCACGGACACTACTCGTAGTTCAATGTGATGCTTCATTGCTGGGCATACATCGAAAATCATTTCTTTATTATTTAGTCGAAACTTCAGTTGACCAGTTTCCATGTCCACCAAAATATGTCCAGTTGCCAAGAATGGTCTACCCAGAATGATAGGAACATCAAAATCTACCTCACAGTCAAGAATGACAAAGTCTGCAGGGAATATGACTGATTCAACCTTCACTAAAATATTATAAATAATGCTCATGGTCTTTTTCATAGTATGATCTATCATCAAAAGTCGCATTGACGTTGGATTGGGGGCTTCTAAGCCCAGTTATTGAAACACTGCTAGTGACATCAAATTAATATTAGCACCCAAGTCGCACAATGCCTTTGAAAAGTTGAATTTCCCTATGGTACATGGTATGGTGAATGCTCTAGGGTCCTTTTTTTTCTACACAAGCGAGCGAGTAGTTATTGCACTACAATGATGCAAGTTGTCAACTGATTCAAAGTTCACCATTCTCTTATTTGTGAAAAGGTCCTTCATAAACTTTGCATATCTTAGCATTTGATCTAACTCCTTCATCAAAGGAACACTCACAGAAATTTATTTCAACATGGAAATAAACTTAAGATACGTTTTATCTTTGATCTTCTTTTTCAATCTTTGAAGAAAAGACAGGGGAGGTCATGATATTGGGATTGAAGTTGGATAGCTTCTTTCTCATTGATAGCTGCTTTATCATGCTTTTTATCTCTGTTCTCGAGTTGTTTGGTGCTTAGTTTTTCACTCATTTCTTTCTCCTCAAATTTCTTTCTATTTCATCCTCACTAATAGCAAAGTCGTGTGTATCATCCTCGAGTTTTGGCATTGGAGAATCCATTGTTTGAGCGCCACTTTGGGTAGTCACAACCATGCATTTCTCATTATTTTGTGGATTTTGAATTGTATTACTTGGGAGAGTTCCTTTTTTGCATGGATTCAAAGACGATGAAATCTGCCCAATTGTTGCTCAATAAGTTTTATGGATGTAGAATGTGACTAAACTTTTTGGTTCATTTCCAAAAGATTATTGCATATCTCCTTAAGGTTATCTTCAGTTATGTCATACTTTTTCATCATGTCTTCGGTTCTTGCAAGTTCGGATCCCCTATCTCAATTTTTGGGTGGAATTTATGCAGCACTCTTGTTGTTATCTCTCCTTCCCCAATTGCCTTCTCTGTCTTGCCCACAATTTTGATCATTGTATCTATTCCAATTGTAGTTTTTCTCGTGATTGTTGTTTCCTTCACGATTATAGTTGTTTTCGCAGTTGTTGTGTCCCTCTCAACTGAATATATTATAGTCCCGACCTTAATTTTCTCGACCTTGGTGCAATAATCCTGATTTGATTCTTGGAAATTATTTTGAAAACCCCCCACTTGATCATTCACATAATATGCATCTTCCTCATATCCATAGTCATCATGACTTGGCGCCCTACCTTGATGGTCGACTGCATTAATTTTCACTAGTCTCAAATTTTTGAATGCCAGTTTGAATTCAGTTCTCAATTGAGCAATCTCTTATAGTACCTCTTCATTTGGAATATTGGAACTTGACTTATACTAACAAAAAAGCTTTTTAAAGTTTCAGTATCCCTAGTGCTCCAAGCTCAGTTAGTCTTTCCAACACGATCGAGTTTCTTCGCAGCCTCTTGAAAAGTATTAGGCAAGAATGCTCCTCCAATTATGGTGTCTGAAGAAGCTTTGTCATTGTCATCAAGTGCACGGTAAATTAGCTCAAGAAGTGACTCGTCGGCTATTCTATGATTCACACACTTCATAAATACTTTACAAATCTTTCCCAAGCTCCACTAATTGACTCTCCAGGAACCGGTTGGAAATTATTGATTTGGTCTCTTAGCTTCAGCTTCTTTAATAATGGAAAGTACTTTTTGATAAAAGCCTCGTATAATTGATTCCATGTCAGGATGGAGTTGTATAGAAGTTTAGACAACCAAATTGTACCATCACCAGTAAGTGATAATGGAAAAAGTTCAATCCAATGGCATCCATGATTAGCTCTAGCTCGCCAATGCTGCTCTTGCAAACGTACACCACATTATTGAGATGGGTGTAAGGATCCTTGGATGTAAGGACATCAAATAGTCCTAGACTATGAAGCGATTGAATCAGTCCACTTGTAATGCTGAACTTAATTTCAAGCTATAATGGAGGTAACACAATGGCACCAGTAGTTCTGATGGCATCATGGTTGACCCCATAGTTGTTCCATATGCGAAGTCAGGTCGATGCCTGGGTGGAGAACGTTCTCCCACTATAAGTTGATTATTGAGAACATTTTATGGTTGATGTTGTTGAAGATGTTGCGGTACATTCTCTTGTTTCCCTCTAAGTCATACTGCGTCATCACCAATTTCATTTCCATCATTGTTATTGTTATTGTTCATCATCCTACGAAGTGCTCTTTTGATTTAGGGGATTAGAAGGACTTAAGGAAATGCCTCGACTCCTTGTATATGGCATGTACTATGATTCAAAACTTGTTTTAATACAAACAAAAAGAAAATAAAGTAAAATAAGAAAAAAATAACTACAAATCAAATAATAAGAATTGATCTAATCTAAAAGCCTTATTCCTTGGCAACTGTGCCAAAATTTGACATGCCCAAATTACACATCCCTAAAGAAGTATAAATTGGTCGTTGATCAAATATTGAATCTAACAGAGGTTAGGGTCGATCTCATGAGGAATATGGTTTATATTTAGGTTAATCATTTATTATTTATTTTGGTAATCAGATTATTTTCGTAAAGAAAGGGGAGGGTGTTTTAAATAAAAGTAATCAACAAATCAAATAGCAAGTATCAAATAACAAAGCAATAATTTAATGTGGTTTTAAATCAATATGAAACAAAACTAGGGTTTACGTGTTCCCCACGAATGCTTAACTATGTAGACCTTTTTTATTAGTAATCCTTTTCTAGTGTGTTACATGCAGAATCGGTAAGTTAAGTTCACCTAAGTCCTTGATCCAAAAAATAAGTCAATTTCACTACACAACTTGATCCGTCTACGAGTTTCTGCTTTACTAACACTTATCAATGATCCAGATTTAGCTATCTCTTGATCTGTTCAAGTTAATTAGATGAGGATGATTAACCCCAAATCTCATTGTTTAATCCCTTTTTCCATTCGTTACCTCCTTGATTCCGTAAGTAAGAATAAGACGGGTTTTAACTCTAGCCATTGTTAGAAAGAAATCAAAGCGAAGGAAAAAATAATACGTGCCCGAAAGAGCACATCGTTAAGGAATTTTACGTTTGGACTTTTTATTAAGTCTTCATCATTAATTCTTCATGGTTCCCACAACTCTAGTTGTGGAATTAGCTACTCATAACTATGTGATCAAAATTAATAATATTTGGTTTAAAAGAAATCATGCACTTACAGTAACGAATATGAGAATCCAAAATCTTCATGTAAAATTCGAACGTAAAATTCGATAACAAAAATCGGAAATTAAAGAATTTAAACCTAAAAGTAGTTCAAGCTTAATTCTCAAAAGCAAAATGTGCATGATACAAAAATTAACCTAAGGAATGTATTTATAGATAACTAATCCTAATTAGATATGAACTTGGAAGATATAGAAAACTTTAAGTCGATTGGGTTGTATGACTCACTTCTACGGATCACCTTTAGGTTGACGAGTCGCAGACCCAAATAGTAACACAGTCCTTTGTACTGATGGACTTTTCTTCTTTACGGACGACTTCTACAACTCGAATCTTCCAAACGACTTGTGTACTTCATTCATAGGTCAGGGCCCAACTGTTGTGTCTCTTCTACGGATGTCTTTACGATTCGTAGACATTTAAACGAGTCATAGACTTGACTCATAACTCCATATTTGCCTTCGTTCCTCAATATTATTTTTGAAGACTACTACCTATGACTCATAGAAGTTACTACGACTCGTAGGTTGGCCTCATACACTCCAAAATTCCTAAAATTAGTGGTATTTCTCCGTTTAATCCCTCGACTTAGTTTTCTGCAAAACAAACACAACCAGCATCAAATCTACTAAAAAATACTTAAAAACATGAAATTTCTCAAGTTTAAAGTATTAAAAGTACCGTAAATCCATGGTACATCATATATGTGTATTGTTGGCTGTGATGGCCACATTTATTTATTTTTGTTTGCCTTTTCAGCACAATGGTCGTTGGCCTTGATTTTATATTAATATATATGTTCAGTTTATATATTTTTAGATATCATGGTGGCCTTGACAACTTGAATAATGTTACTTATTTATAGACAACATGGCAGTATCAACTGCCCATGTATGATTTAGTTTTTATTCTACATGAATTGCTTGGGTCAACTGAGTTTACTATAGGTTATATTGAGAGTGACCTTGTTGGCTTAGGACTTATTTTATAACGAGATATATGGCTAGTATTATGCTAGTAGCGTGGTGGTCTAACAAATGTCAACTCAAGACCAAGTGCAGCACCAGGTGGCAGTTGCATTGCTAAATTGGGGTATGACAACTTCATATCACGCTTTATGTTTGTTGGTCTCAGAAAAACATATAGGTTTAACTATTGGAGAAGAAGAGTCCGACTTAGATATGGATGATAAATGGCAAGAAGGGGATATATGACGAAGGATGATAAATGGAAGGGGGCATATGACGAAGGCGTATATGATAAGTGTGGTGTGGTTGTTTAGGAGGACAAGAAGGATAAATTGTAGTCCAGGACGTAACCTGTGACACTTGATTGGATGGTGATGCTAATAAGTAGCTTCTGAAGTTCATAATGAGAATAATATTATGTGAAAGTGCACGACTAAACTAGTTTGGTGAGAAGGAGATAGTGGCATGGCTTGACTGTTTTGACAAGGAAGAAATAGTAGCAACATTGGACTATTTTAACAAAGGATAAATAGTGACGGCAATTAAAATTATTTACGGAGCAATAAGGGTATGGGAAAGGATTGATTTGGGGATCTCAAAACTATTAGGTAAAAGGAAAGATGATGAAGAAGATGAGGGGATTAGGATGGAAGAAGACTATAAAGATACTGGTCATGAGACACAGGGACCAGTTGAGTGACAAGTTGATGGGTGAGGGTCCAAAATTTACAACGAGGTAAATAGGAAGGATGCTTCATCAAATTTTACATATCGGGCAATATATATGTGACCAGTTACTCTGTCAAGATATCTATATTCTATTTGTTTGTATCTATATACCAAAAATACACACATCACACTATGAAAAGAAAATTTGTGATTGTTATATGGTCTGATATAGGACAACATAGATAATCGAATACTCAGAGAAAGGTGTAATTGGAATTCTTTATTAAGGCAAGATCGAACAGTGATTTTCCATTGTCAACTAGAAATAATAAGCTATTAATAAGGAATAAAATCATTTTAAAGTGCAAAATACCAATAGTGTGTTGGGATGTATCTATGTGCAAAAAGACTCTGTCCATTTTGACAATATGATAGTATTTTCGTGCAACATTGCCTTGTTATTCATGGATGTTAGGGAAATAAACACGATAGGAGGTCTCAAACTTTTCAAGACAGTGAAAAAAGGTCAAAATTTCACCTCTTAAATCATACTGAATAAATTTAATTTCAGAGTTAAGTTACTTTTTAACTAAGAGTTTGAACAGATGAAAAATAGAAATTACTTTAGATTTTCACGTCATCGAAAAGCCCCATATATATTAATCAAAATCATCAACAATTACTAAAAAAACTTTTATGAACATTTGAAGATAGACATGGTGTTATTTCCCAAACATCGACAAAAAGTAACTACAAAATAGGAGTCTTTTATTTATTGAGACGAGAAGATGTAATTTGTGCAACTTGTCAAGTTGACAAGCACTACATAGATGATTGAAATTGAAACTAGAACAAGGTAAACTAAGATTCCTAAGAATTTGATTCAACACTTATTTTTAGGATGTCCTAGTTGGAGATGTCAGCAACTGAAGAAATGTTAGACGAGAGAACTATTGCAGAAGATCCTAAACGAATTAGTTTTGATAAAGACTTGATATGGAGCGAGTATAACCCACACTCTAATATGAAATAAGAGGTGTATTATAAGCTAGTTATTTAACAAGAATATGATCAAAGTGAAATTAAAAAAAGATATCATAATCCCATATAGATTTTTGAACAATTTGAAGAGATTAGGGATTGAAGGAACATGAAGAATATTTTTAAAAGATAAAGTATTAGAAGGAGATAGAAGAGTTGAGTTACTTGTGTGATGAGTTGATAGGCCATGATTGTTGCTAAGGGTGGACATAAACATCGAAACATCGAATTGAATCAAATTTTGATTTTAATATCTTAATTTTCAATTTGATATCGATTCATCTTTTTGTAACTTTGATATAACGGTTTGATTTTATAGTACTTGATTTAGGGGTGTACATAGACCGGGTTGGTTCAGATTTTTTACAAACCAAACCAAACCATTTGTGTCGGGTTATTAAATCTATAAACCAAACCAAACCAATAAAAGTCGGGTTTTTCGATATCAATTTTTCTCGGGTTTTTCGGGTTTTTTCGGGTTTCTCGGGTTTTTTGAGTTTTTTCGGATTTTTTTGGGTTTCTCATAGTATCTAATAAAAAGCACAGAGCAGTGCTTCTTAAAAAGAGTTCTAGTACAAAATATCAACATATAAGATGGAGGCACAACACTGTGTGAAGTTTTAACTTTATAATATAACTTTATAAGATAAGTTTTTTTTGTATATTATTTAGATGAGCTACTCAAGTCCAAATCTAAATGTAAGAAAGAAAACAAAAATTATGAAAAAATTTTAAAAAATATTTATAAATTACATTTTAATAAATATTTTTATGTATAACATAATTTAAAAGTAGTATATCTATAATCGGGTCGGTTTGGGTTCGGTTTGACTTTTTTTAGTTAAAACCAAACCAACCCTATAATGGTCGGTTTTTTTTTTCAAACACCAAACCAAGTCAAACCAAACCACTAGTCGGTTTTTTTTTCCGGTTTGGTTCGGTTTGTCGGTTTGGTGCGGTTTATCGGTTTGTCCTGTACAGCCCTAACTTGATTTATGTGATTCGGTATTTTGATTTAAATAAAATTTATACATTAGTATAAATATTATTAGTTTTACTACAAACTGTAATGGTCCATCACCCAATCTTTCTTTACAAGGCATGAGTTCGGCCCAACTAGCCTTTTTTTGCTTTTTTCCAAGGATTCTGGTTCCACATTCTAGCCACAACCTTTTCTAGTTTTCTTGTTCTTCTTAGTCCTTATGGTTCCGATTCCAGCAAGGAAGCAAACAATAGTCAACGTCTCGATGATTCCAGGCTTTCTGTCATCCAGCGTCTAGAAGGCAACAAATGCCGGTGGTTCTGACAAATGACAGTGAATCACGATTCAATTTTTAGGTATCACACTATATTTTTTTGTTTTATAACATTATATTTTCTGTTTTTCTTTTTTCATTTTCTACCTTTATCTGATTTTTAATTAACTAATTAATTGTATGAAATTAAATTTATTTTACATAAATGGTCAATCAAAGTTGAATAAGTGTGGATGGTTCTACTGATAACGTACCTACTAATAGCATTGATAATTCAATTGGCACAGAGGAACCAAAGAAAAGAAAAGTAATGGATCCCAAATGTTATTGCTTGACAACATTTTGAAAAGATTTTTTGAAAAAAAGTGTATTAGTTAGAGTAAAGTATTTGCATTGTAAGCAAAACTATGCTGCTAATTCATCTAGAAATGGAACAAGTGGACTAAAACAATATTTGGCTATCCGATTTAAAGTGTATACGCTCCCACCTATTACATCTAGTATTCAAACATTGTTAAACATAATTTTTCAATAAAAAATTGAAAATTTGAGCAAGAGCTAGTTAGGAGAGCTTTAGTTGAGATGATAATTTTGGATGAACTATCTTTTAGCTTTATTGAAAAGGAAGACTTTAAGAAGTTTATAAGTAAAGCCCAACCTTTGTTTCAGATTCCTTCTTGTAGAACAATAACAAGAAATTGTTATGAATTCTATAATAAATGGAGATTGAATTTTAAGTAGATTTTTTTAAAAAAAATACAACCAAAAATCTGTCCTACAATAGACACACGAACCTCGCTGCAAAGAATTAATTATATGTGTTTGACTACTCACTTTATTGATAGAAATTAGGTGCTTGATAAAAGAATATTAAATTTTTGTCCTATCACTAGTCATAAAGCTGAGCATTTGGCGGAGTCTATTAGTAATTATTTACTTGATTGAAACTTGGACAATGTCTTCACTGTTACTATTGATAATTCTTCTTCAAATAATGTCTCAGTTACAGAATTTGTCTAAAAAATTAGTTATGTGGAGAATTAATATGATAAATGGTAAGCATCTCCATGGGAGAAGTATGACTCACCTACTAAATCTAATTGTGCAAGATGATTTTAAGAAAATGATCCTTCTATTAAATGGGTAAAGCAAATGGTGCAATAGGTTAAATCATCTTCTATAAGGACAAGAAACTTCTTGAAATATGTTGAAATGCAAAAGATAGAATGTGATAAAATGTTATCTTTAGATATGCATACTAGGTGAAATTTCACTTAATTGATGTTGGACTTGATAGAAAAGTTTGAAAAGGCCTTTGAGAGGTTTGATCTTTATGATGATAAGTTTAATTCTTATCTTGTTACTGGCGTTTGTAAAGATGAAAGTATTGCAGGTTCAATCCAAAATAATGATTGAGTTAATGTGAGGAATGTCATAAAGTTTATTGAAATATTATATGAGCTCACGTTGAAGGTTTTGGGTTCACGTCATGTTACTTGTAATGTCCATTGTGAGGATATATGTGAGCTTGATGCATATTTGAAAGCATATATGACAAATGATGATGTTGATTTACATAAAATGACTGTGAGATGAAAGAAAAGTTCGAGACTTATTGGGTTAATCCTGAAAAGATAAACAAAATATTTTTATTGCTTCTGTATGTATCCTTATAATAAGTTTGTGTATGTTAGTTTTGCTCTTGAAAAATAACTTGGAGAAGAAAAAGAAAAGATAGTAAATAAAGAAGCAGAAACTTATTTGAATGAATTGTTTACTATCTACGTAAATAAGTATTCAAAAGGTTCTAAGAATCAATCATCTTCATCTGGATACACATCATCTGGCTGATCTGAAACATCTAGTTGTGATCTTTCTCAAAATATGAAAACAAAATCTTTGAGAACTAAGTTTTACATGAAGAAACGAAAGGAAGATTCTAAAATTTAGACACTAAATCTGAGTTGGAAAGATACCTTGGTGAAGACCAAGAGCATGTATTTGAGGATTTTGATATTTTAATTTGGTGGAAAATTATTTCTCCTAGGCTTCCTATACTTTCACAGTTGGCTCGACATATATTGACTATTTCAATATTGAGCGTGGAAGCATGAGAATATGCATTTAGCACCAGTTGTCGAATTCTTAATCCATTTAGAATTTCATTGACTCTCAAATATATGCAATGTTTTATTTGTATCTGAAATTGTCTTAGACAAGAGACTAATCTTATCTATGTTGAAGAAAAATTGAAATTTCTTGAGAAAATTGAACTTGATAAGACTTCGTATTTTTTGTTTGTTTTCACAAAAATTAAAAGTATTTATTGTGTTGTATGACATATTTTATTTTATTACTTTTAGAGATGACAAATAGTAGAAAAGCCTCTTGCATTGGTGATCTATGATTGCAATTTTCTAATGCATAGTAGCGGCGAGTTCAATATGTTTATTTATTTTAATGTTAAAAGTAGTATTCTAACTTTTGATTTATCTTAAAGGTTCAAGTTCAAGTGGTCAAGAAAATGAAAAAGGGTGTAAAGTTTTGTTATTGTTGGCACTTGGCAATGGTCTCATGGAAGAAATTACATTGTTGCTCATTGTTGCTATTTGTAGTATTATTATTTGTTATTGTTGGTGGAAAATTTGATATGTTTGCACCATTGCTCTTGAGTTTTGTTATTGTCAAAATATTAATGTTTTGTAGTTCTTTGTATTAATGTTGACTGTTGAGGAAAGAACTAGGGGTGAAATTTGTGTCATTTTTCTGCTAATGATATGTGTTGCTTTTCTGAAAAATTAAGGTGCATTGCTGGTGTAATGAGTGAAGAACTCATAAATGCACGTGGTGCATTGTTGTTACTTGTTAGATTGTCACAATGTGTATTTTCTGTTGCTATTGATATGATTGACTGCATTATTGTGTTGTGTAATGGCATGGTCAATTGTGTTTGCCTATTAGTAGTAATAAATTTTATTATTTAGTAGTATAATTTTTTAATTTTTGGGCATTCCTTAGTTCATGTTACTTTTGTGTACCAAGTGCTTCTTTTGATTTCTAATGTTTAGTTTAATTTGGTACTTTGGTCATTAACATCATGGGAGCAACATCCATATGCATGAACTAATACACCGAAGCTATATTTTAAGTTGTTGTTAGCCTTACTTTTAGCCCATTAATCTGAAAAATCAATCAAAAAAGTCATAAGATATAAAATCGAAAATCTAAAAAAGTCCATTCAGCAGACCCATAACAGAAAAAGTCAAATTTAATAGATTAAAATCGAACCGAACTTAATTATAAAAAATCAAAATTGAATCAAATTAATTTGATGATATACTAAATTCTGTAACTGGAAATCGAAAAATACTAAAATAAAAAAATCAAAACCAAATCGAAATACCAAATATCTATCCCTAATCATCGTCGATATGAACATGATCCATGCACCTATAATCTTCTATCTGTTGATTATAGAATAATTTTTTAATTAAATCTATAAATTAAAGAGCACTTGTCATGAACTTTAAATGGATGGCAAAATTATTTTATTTCAAATGGTTCAACGAGCCTTTTTTTTATTATTTATTTTGGAGCATCTATCAAAAGGTATTTTCGATCTATTTGAATAATTGAATGATATTTTAAAGCTAAAAATATAAGAAAAATAACAGTTTTACTCAACAACATAATAATGATAAATTTAACCTATATTGAATAGTTAGAGTTTTTTTAAAAAAATAATATTTGGGGCCATTAGGCCATTTATTAATTAAATGCCCATTGAGCCAGGTTAAACAATTCTATTTCTAAAAATAGTAAAGTAAAATTTGAAGCGACTTTTGGAACTCTTGAGAAGCTCCATAGTCAGACATCTTCGATGCGCAACTAGCTGGATTTTCTGTCATGTGAACGTCCATTTTATTTTTGTTGAGCTATTGCCTTCTAAGTTGACGTTTTACCTCTTGGAGTCGTCTATGTTGTGATTCTTCGAGTGTTTTCCGGCATAGTTCCGGTCAGCTAGGTCATTTCTCTCTTTCTTCTCTTCTTTATGTTGCATTTGACACCTTTGATTTTGGGTCTTCGTTAATTTTTGTTATCCCTTTCTCCCTTTTTTATGTTTCTCATTGTACCCTTTCATGTATTTATTTCAAGAGTGAAGATGATATCTATCGTTGGTTGAGCTTGTAATTCCATAGAATTTGAGTACTTAATGACAATATCTCTTCACCCAGATATGTTCATTGTCATCTCTTTTAGATTTTTTCGATCTTGTGTTATGGTTATTTCTCTCAAATTTTGGTTTGTCATATTTCTGTGATTGTTGTGTGATCTCTGTCATTTGGAGTTTTACTGCTTTCTATTGATTCTTGCTCGGTGGAATTAGCATCATAATATGCTGATACCACCATTGTCCAGTCCTCAATTTGTTTAGTATTGCATCTTTTATTTGAGCTGCCTGATTGTGGGTTTGCCATTTATTATATCTCACGGTTTGAGCTTGTGTATGCCCCTTTCTTGCTGTTGTATTTTTATCCAGCTTGATCTTTTTTTTTTTATCTGCAAAATTGAACAAACTATTAGTATAAACTATTTCTTCAGAATTCATCTCCTTGAGGATTTGAATCTGTGGATCAAATTCCTTTTCCTGCATTCCCCCCTGCCTTTGGTATATGTTTATTTTCAGCATTGTCTGATCCTTAAATATGATAGCACTATTTTATCACTGTTCACTATCCTCCTGCCTCGAGATTCTAATTCTTGAAAGCAATTCAGCCGAACATTTCCTTTTTCTAAGGCTAGATTAGCTAGATAGTTGGCCAGTTTGTTCCCTTCTCTGAAAATGTCTGTTATAATCACTGTTTTTCTTTGCATAAGACTCCATATGTCCTCTAGAATATTCACTACTTTCCATGGTACTTCCCATTCTCTTTCAAAAATGTTTTTAAGTAAAAAATAGTCAGTTCCTATCATCACCTTGTCTATTTGTGTTGATTTTATATACTTTAACGCATGTAAGAGTGCCATTGTTTCTGCCTGACTATTAGTACTTGAAGGTTCCTCCATCTCCTTTGCCTGGGCATGTATGATATTCCCTTTCTTATATCTCACACAGAAATCCGATGAACTTCTTCCTGAATTTTCTTTTGATGCTCCATCAGTGTTGATTTTAATCCAATTATTATCTGGTGGTCTTCATATAACTTTAGTTACCCTTACTGTTGGGTTATAATTGTGCAGAGACTCTACCACCATTTTTCATTTGTATGGGATGTAACTAGAGTTACTCCTATTTTTATGAATAAAATCAATGTATGCATAATTTGATAGATCACCTTGTTACTGGATATTTTCTTCCCATGTCTTAGTGTATTCCTCCTTTTCCACAATTCCCATACTATGATAGAAGGCACAACCTGAAATATATACTTAACTTGGTGATGTGCATTTATCTCCCACCATAGATTAATAACTTGGGATAGCTGCATATTCTCCATATTGATTCTCATTAGCCCACAAAAATGTCTCCATACCATTTGGGCTATTGGGGAATGTAGGAATACGTGAGAATTGTCTTTTACTTTAGGATTCTCACAACAATGACATCTTGAAGGGAATTGCATTCCCCATTTCTTCAATGTATCATCTAGGGGCAGCTTGGATTTCCACAATTTCCACATGAAAAAACAAATTCGAACAGGCATACCTTTGATTCCACATGAATTTGTACACCTTTTTAACTTTCTATTTTTGTCTTATTTTCTTGAAAACAGTACTTACTGTAAAAATTTCCCGAGGTTTCAGTTTTCAGTAGAATTTATCAATCTCTTCGGTGTTTTTGGGTGGATTGATTCTTTGTATAATGTGATCTGCCAAGTTTGGAGGGAGTAATTCTTTTAGAGTATCCTTATCCTATCCTCATCTCATTGTCCTGCTTCTGCCACTTCATTTTTGCTGTAATTTGTCTCTTGATAAGATGCTTTCAAACTAGAATAATTGTTTGTTTATATTCAAATTCTGAAGGAATAATTTTATACAGTGCTCCCAAATCTGTCCAGTTATCTAGCCAAAAATAAAAATTTCCTTGCTTGATTAACCACCAGATTTCAGATTCAGCTTCTTCTCTGCATTTGATCATGTTTTTTCAAACATATTTGCTTGTCTTAGCTTGTACCACCACCCATGATGTTTCTTCAAATATTTGTTGCTCGTATAACTTTTCCACAATTATTCTTTAGTTTGCATGTTCCACCATAACTTTGTAAACATTGCCTTAGATATATCTTGAAGACTCCTAAAATCCACTCCTCTTTCTTCATGTGGATGGCATAATAATGTCCAAATAGCCTAGTGTTTACTAGAGTTTCCATCTGAATCGCTCCAGAAAAATTTAGCAAATATTCTATTTAGTTGGGTTATAACTCTAGCTGGGGGATCACATGCTGATTAAAAATGAATAGACAAACTCTGCAGGACAGATTTTATTAGAGTTGTATTTTCTCCTATCGATAAGAGTTTTTCAGTCCAGGAACTCAATCTATTTTGGACTTTATCCAAAAGCTCTTTGTAGAAGATATTCTGTCTCCTGCTATAATATATTGGCACTCCCAGATAAGTAAAAGGAAACTCTTTCCTTGAAATTTTAGTTATAGAATATACCTGATCCACTAGACCTTGAGACGCCTGATGATGCATCAAGACAACACTTTTTTCTATGTTGATCAGTTGACCACTTACTTTTTCATACTCTATCAACATGGTCATTATCAACTCTTGAGAATTTTTTTTTGCAGAGGCAAATATGATAATATCATCTACATAAGCTAAGTGATTCACTTAGGGACTCCACTTTGGCATTCCATACTCCTTGTATCATTCTCTATAATAAAGTGCATTAAGAGCTCTTGACAAACATTCTGCAGTAAGAATAAATAGAGTTGGTGATAATGGATCACGCTGTTTCACTGGTGATAATGGATCACGCTGTTTCACTCTCCTTATAGACTTGAAGAAATCCTGAGGTTTTCCATTAATTAGTATTGAGTATCAGTTGTTGGATATAATTCTATAGGCCATATCTATTAGGATCGCCTCGTAACCTATTTTCCTCAGCACCTTAGTCAAACAAAAGCCATGATACTCTGTCATAAGTTTTAGCCAAGTCTAATTTGATAACAACATTGGCAGGCTTACCCCTTATTCTGATATCATAGACTATCTCTTGAACTAGTAAGATATTTTCTACAATTCTTTTGCCTTTAACAAATTCTGATTGTTGTGGTGATATTAATGTTGGCATTAACCTAGCCAATCTATCATGGATGATTCTGAAAAACACTTTGCTGATGAAATTGCTTAGACTGATAGACCTCATATCTGAGAAAATTGTGATTTCTTTTTTCTTTGGTACTAAAGTCAGATTGTACATGTAATGTACCTGGGTAACTCATGCCCACAGAAGAAAGATTTCACCATCTTTGTCATATATTTTTCAATTATGTTCCAGCAAGCTTGATAGAATTTGCATGTGTATCCATCTGGTCCTCCAACACTCTCTGCATTTAGATCAAATATTGCATTCTTGACTTTCTCCTTCTCTGGTAGCTCATTAATTATAACATTCTATTTATTTGATATCATCATAGGTATATTCTTTAACATGTCAAAATCATTGGGGAGTCTTTCCTCTGTAAATTTTTTAGTGTAGAGTCTGATTGCCTCTTGTGATATGTCTTCTTCTCTGTCTACCCATTCTCCTCTATCATTTTGGAATTTTTTTTATTTGCAATCTTCTGCTTTTATCATTGATGTGTATGAAATTGTTTTGTGTTTCTGTCCCCATCCACAAACCATTGCATTCCTGCCTTTTGTTTCCAAAATTTTTTCTCTACTGCATATAAATTGATTAAATTAGCTTGCACTTTTTGTAATCTTTCTCTGTTATTGTTGGTAGGCTGATTCTCAAATTCTTGCTCATAGATCTGTACCACTTCTGTCAAAGTATCTATCTGTCTTAATATATCTCCATATGTGTCTTTACTCCATTTAGATAATGCATTACTTACCCTTTTCTATTTATTGTGAAAGTAAAAGAAAAGGTCAATACTGTGATCTTCTTGCCAATTCTCTGCTACAACCTTCTGAAAAGCTTCATGTTCCACCCAAAAGTTAAGGAATCTAAATGCTTTCTTGATTGGATTTCTATCTAATCCACTTGTTATAACTAGAGGCGAGTGATCTGAACCCTGTTTGATAAGGTGCTCCACTTCTAAGTTAGGAAATAAGTCCTGGAAGGTTTGATTAGCCAAGCACCTATCAAGTCTTTTTAATATGCAGGTTGCATCTGATCTGCCATTCCACCATGTCTACATACTCCCTTTGAAACCCAAATCTATTAACTGACATGTATGATGCAGTGAATAAAATCTTCAGTTTTATTAAATTATGCTGACAATACCCTAAATTTTTTCATATCATCAATTACCACATTGAAATCTGCACCTACTAACAATGGGTTATTCATAGTTGTTGCAATGTTATATAGATCATCCCATAGAGATAGTCTAGTATGTCTATCTTTACTTGCATATACTACTGTCACATGTATCTCCAGTCCGTCATCAATAATTGTGAGTTTGATGGATATCAACTGTTCTGTGTCTAGCTGTACTTCCACCTGAAATCTATCTTCTATATATAACCAGATTTTTTTCATTTATGTTATGATAAATTATTCCCATATTCAACCAAAGTTTATACATGTCAATGTGTCTATAATGTTGAAAAGGCTCCATCAAAGCTATGAAATTAAAACATTTTTGCCTATTCATCATTAATACTTTTTCAAAGGCCTAGTATGAATTAACAGACCTTATGTTTCATATAAGTGAGTAATTCATTGAGAGATAGTACTGACATGAGCTTTCCTTGTTAGCATACCTCCAGTTGCCTTTGGAGGTACACTTTTATCTCTTCCTTTGATATTTTTCTTTTCTTTTCTTTCTTTGCTTTTGCTATTTGTCTAGGAGATAGATCTCCTTTATTGTTTTCCAGATTTGCTACTGCGTTGTTCTCCGGTTCATCATCATCTCCAATGTTGACCTCATTTGTATGGTCTTCTTTTTGTTGGCTTTCTGCAGTATTTGATATTATTTCATGATTCTCTACCTCTTTTTGACTGTTGTTCTCATCTGTTTCATCTGCCATCCTATCTTTACTTTGAGGTTTTATGTTGTTATCTTGACTGCCTTGTTGTGTGTCTGCTACTACTGATGTAGTTGTTTCTGTTGAACTTGCAGGGCCCTGCTTTTCTTGTGCTGCTGTATAATTACCATCTGATGATTTTTGGGTGTGAACAAAGCTTGTAGGCTCTCTGAGTCTGCAGGCATGTGCAAATTATTCTGAGTATCCTGACTTCTTGTTGTTTCTTGGGAATTTTGCTGCTTCTTTTGTGATATATCTGTTACTTGTAGCTTTTCTCTATTTATGATTTTGTTATTTCGTATGGTTACATCTTCTATAAAAGGGCAGCCCGGTGCACTAAAGCTCCCGCTATGCGCGGGGTCCGGGGAAGGGCCTGACCACAAGGGTCTATTGTACGCAGCCTTGCCTTGCATTTCTGCCAGAGGCTGTTTCCAAGGCTTGAACCCGTGACCTCCTGGTTACATCTTCTATATTCTTGTTATTCTTCTTAGTCTCCTCTTCACTCTGATTGTTGGTTATCTTTGATGTGTCATGAGTTTTGCCAAAGGTTGCTTCTATCCATTGTTTAGTCATATCTCCTCCTTTTTGCTTGCTGTCACTTGTTAGCTTTTCCACACTTTTCTCTGTTGCATCCTGATTATTATCTTTGAGGTCCAATAATGTCTTAAATTTGTTAGCAGTAGTCATCGCCTTGTCATCTCTATTATTCTTGTGACCCTTGTTATTATTGTTGTAATTTTGTTGTATGTCATGTCCCTTCTGGTTTGGGATATGTTGTTGTTTATTTTTGATATTTTTATTCAGAACCACATTCCAATTTTCATGAATCAACTTCTTGTTCTTAAATATTCCGTTCACATTTGGTATATGCTTTTCCTTGTCCTCCTCCTCGTTATCCTTTTCTTTTCCAATTAACTTTGTATCTTCCTTCTTTTCTTCTCTCTTTGGTCTATGTTCAGGGTGTAACACCCAACATCCCTGTAAATCATGCCCTTGAAGTTTACAGTGTGTACAGTATTTCAGAAGATAATCATATTGGTTCTTTTGCCATTTTGATCTCACTCTTCCTATCTCTTCTTCTGTACAGTTGATTAGAATTAATTTTGGTAATTCTTTTAGCAAATCAACTTCCACTTTGCCCTCGCACAACTAGATCTAGTTTGATTATTAGTGGTTTTGTTAATCACTAAAGGTTTTCCCACAGCCGTTGCTAAAGAAAACAAAGATTCTTTATCAGACAAATTAGTTGGCAATCCTGGGAATGATATTCATGCAATGGCAATGGTTGTTTTCTCTTCCGGGTTAAATCATGGATCTCACTTTAAGAATCCTAAGGGAAAGTACCTATTCTTTACTCTGAGTTCCCAAGCTTTAGACATTAACATTGCATAATCTTGTAACAATGATAATGTAACGTTCCTCAAAATGCACAAGTGCCTTAAGAAATGCCTTGGGAATAGGCCGCTCATGTAATGCGTTATCCT
This sequence comes from Solanum dulcamara, assembly GCF_947179165.1. Classification (NCBI taxonomy): domain Eukaryota; kingdom Viridiplantae; phylum Streptophyta; class Magnoliopsida; order Solanales; family Solanaceae; genus Solanum; species Solanum dulcamara. Next base: position 23,807,156 of record NC_077238.1, read on the forward strand.
TAATCTTTTTAAAAAATTTGAGTTTGGAATATCGATCAGGGGGTCAAAACCTGCCGGAAAAAGGTCTCGGTGGATTTTTAGGAACTGTATCTTGGAAGATAGATTTTCAAAGAAACTGCACGAAACAGAAAGGTTCGCGACAGGTCTGCGTCGTGGACCTGGCAAGAATTTTCTGGCCGACTTCGGTTTTTAATAAGGCCGTTTTAGACTTTTCTCTAATTGTTAGCTAATGAACCTAGACGATTTTAGGACCTAATGCAACTATATAAAATGACCTAAACCTCTAATTCTATTCATTCTCCTACAATTCACCTACTCAAATATTTCTCTATCTACAAAAGACTTTCAAGGACTCCATTGAAGACTTCAAGTAATTTCATTCAATCTCTCCATCAAAACTCTCAAGTTCATCCAAATTATTTGGCGTTTTCACTTAAGATATGTGGGTATTGATTCATGGATTTTTTCATCCATGAAGCCCAATCAATTTCTCAAGGTTTTCTATCAAATTAAAGTATGGTATTTTATGGGTTTTATGATCTCTATTCCTATTGTATGAATTATGATTCAAAATATGATCATGAGTTTATTTTGATATAAATTGATGGTTATTGCATTGAATTGAAGAGTTTTTTCATGAATTCTCCTATTTTGATCTCTAGGGTTCATGATGTAAATTATGAGTATTTTGAATTATACTTCCAAAGGATGTTATCTATATGAATTATGTATGGGCTGATATAAAGTTTATGATCATGCATGTTTTCAAGTGAATTACATGATTTTCAAAGTCAATTGATTATGCAATTGAGTTTTACTCTAAGTTTAAGGTATGAATTTCATGCAAGTTATGAAGTAAGATGACTTAGGACCCTATGTGGTGACCTAAGGCCTAACGATATGAATTATGCAAATATGATTATAATGATGTAAGGACAATTCTCATATTACAAGTATGTTATGAAAATGAGCTACTCTATGATTTCAAACCTATGATCATGACTATGATATATGTAATTATGATTTCTATGTTATACATGTATTTTGTGGGATTTGACTTAGCACCGAGTGAACGTGAGGTGGGGGCCCTACCAAAAGCCTTAGTAACAGCCTCATGTCCCATAAACTACATGCCCTCGTAGGTTGCCTTCATGGCTTAGCTATTGGATCCATATATAGCGTATGTATGACCCGCTTAGCAGGGTAGAGTTTACCTTAGCGAGTAGATTCCCCTTTTCTTTGTTGTATGGGGAGACAACGAGATTCCATGTTATAGTTCGCATGGTCTTATTGTCGGTTATGGTTTCTATCCCACATATGTATGATCTCTTAAGTATGTTATGATTTTGAATTTATGCTCTTAAATGCTTTGGTCAATATGATTTTCTCATGACTTTTCTTATTCCATCTTATCATGTGTTTTACTTGACCTTTGCATTTCATGATTTACGTTGCATGTCACGCCCTTATACTTAGTACATTCCAACGTACTAATGCATATTTTTGCCTACATTGTCTCGTAATATAGGTGTTGAGGTTGAAGATCATACTCATCTACGTGACTAGTTAAGCTTCCTTATTCAGCGGCGTTGTGGTGAGTCCTCATTTATTGGGGACTAGTTGTTGAGTTAGTTACTGTTTCTAAAGACTTTTGTTATGTTTCATATTGAGGGTGAGCTAGGGACATGTCTTAGCCCCCCGCCCGTATTCATGAGTAGAGGCATATAGTTGGACAAATGTTTCGAGTCTATGTTGTCATGCGACATTCTTCATTTACTATTCATGATTTAGAATCTCTTATGATGTTTTCGCTTTTTACTTTACTTTATAAATGTTTATGATAGGTACAAAATCGGATCATGACAGATAGTCTAATCAGAATGTTCCTCTCCTCTAAGAAACCAATATTACATGGTCCTTTAATCCCCAATTGAATTGGAATTGCCTTCCTCAATTCATATAAGTCTGGACGTCCATAGAAAAATTTTGCCCACAACAAATTAAAGATTTTGTCTCATCATTAACTTCTCAAATTCCTTCATTGTCCATGTAATCATTGGCTCCCCATGCCAAAAGGTGATAGGTTTATAGTAATAGGCTCCGTCATTTGTGGGGTAATTGAATTATGTACTACAACAGTATAATCCAGGGTGTTGGTGGTGATGGTTGGAGTAGGTTTAGTTATAATGGCCAGACCAATCCCAGTGGGGGGTTGGCCGTCTGCCGGGGTGGCCTTGGACGGTGATTGAGCTATTCGTGTATGCAGGATTTTTTGGGAGAGAAAGCTATTCTAACTTTTTGGTTATCATGTAATCCTAATATTTTGGCCATTTTCCCTTAATTAAATGACTGTCCCTTGAGCGGATATTTGTGCACTTAGCAAATCATTCATTACAATTAGTCATCATCGGGGCCCAATTTTTGCATTGGCCCATCTTAGTGCGCAGTGGGTTACGGTGGGAATTCTTTTTATTTTTTTTTTGTTTGGAAGAGAAGGAACACTTGACCGTTGTTATGTGTCATTTCCAAAAAACTAGCCGTTGCTTTACCACTTTGTTTCTCAATTCTCATAAAAACCCTAAATCCATCTTTCCCTCACAAAGAATCAATCAATTAACCCCAATACTTTATATTCTCGAAAGCCATTTTCTTCTTTTATTCCTAGTCAGATTTCAGATATGGCGTCAAGAACAGCCTCCAAAGACATAATCACACTTCGTGGTTCAGCCGCAATCGTCAGTGAATATTTTGGCTATGCAGCAAATAGGTAACAACTAACAAAATACCGTTTTGTTATATCAGATTTTGGTTATACAGACTTGTACGTTGTTCGTGTAGTGATCGGTGTCAGATTTAGATAGATTTCAGAAAACCCCTAAATTTGCAATGAAAATAGATTATCAACCTAAATGCGAATGTAATTAGATTGAGCAGATTGCATCGGATTAGTTTCATAGGGATTGAGATTGTCGGATTGATTGAATAAAATGCTTTCTGTTCTTCGTTTAGGGTTAATTTCCAGAATGCTGAAATTGTTTAGGGGAACTTTGATTAATCTTTAGTTTCGGATCTCAACAAGTTTTGGGTTGGCCATCGGACATTGTTCAATGATTAATTGCTTTTAACACAATGCAATGTGTTCTTCATTCATGGTTTTGTCCGAATGATGATTTTCCCTTTTTTTTCTTTTGGCTGGGGTTTTCTTTTCTAGCATTTTGTACAACAGAGGAGTATATCATGAAGAAAGTTTTAAAAAAGTGAAGAAATATGGTCTCACATTGTTGCTTACTGAAGATGAAGGTGTCAAGACCTTTGTTTCTAACTTGACTGCCCAACTCGCTGGTAAGTTTTAGAGTTTTGTTAAAGTTGTTTATTTGTTCAGATCATATTTAGGTAGGGAAATGATTTTTTCTTTACGATTGTGTTCATATAGAGTGGTTGGAAACTGGAAAGCTACAAAGGGTGGTTCTTGTGATCATGAGCAAGGCCTCAGGTGAGGTATTAGAGAGGTGGAATTTCAGTATCGAAACTGATAGCGAGGTTGTTGAGAAAGGGTAAGCTGATTATCATTTTTCTCATCTCTGGTAAATTTTGTGGATTGAAAAAAAAGTATATGTTGGAGATATTTATGGCGGAAGAAAATATAGAAAATTTCTAATTTCTTTCATGAACTTAAATGAGTGAAGAGCCTAATACTCGACCCCAGCTCTCTTGATAGCTCTCTTGATAAAGTGTATGTTGGATTGTTCGTTAATTAATTAGCTAAATTTTTATTTGATTTTCCAGTGTTTCAAGAGAGAAAAGTGATAAAGAAATAATGAGGGAAATTCAAGCAATTATGAGGCAAATAGCATCCAGCATCACTTATTTGCCTTGTCTTGAGGAACCATGTAAGCTTCATTTGTGCTTGGAAATACAGTGTCAATGTTGCTTTGGGATGTTTCTTGACGAGAATTCTTGTTTAATTGTGTGTTGGCTGCAGGTGTGTTTGATGTGTTAGCATACACTGATACTGATGTTGCTGTTCCATTCACTTGGATTGAGAGTGACCCTAAACTGATTGCAAATCCACAAATGGTAAAACTGCACTCTTTTGACACTAAGGTAGGAGCAATCTGCTGCTTGATTATAATGTGAAACCCCTGGATATTTTGGAAACCCTAATTTGAGTTTCGTTTTCTCTATGCAGATTCACAAGGTTGACACTTTGGTTTCGTATAAAAATGATGATGAATGGGATGAGTCCTAGACCATCGATCCTTGTTGTACTTTACTTGGTTGTCATTGTGAATCATTGATTCACATTTTGTATGTTAGATTGTGTAAACCTTGAAACACATATATGTTATTTGTATCCTCAATGAAGACTGTGCAGTGATGTTACTCTCTTTTATTATTCTAAAGTTCTGATATTAACTGGGAAAACCAATACAGGGAGGGTTCTTCATTTTTAAGGAAATATAATGGGGATGCTATATTTCTCTCGCGTATGCTGAGAAGAGGAGTGAGTGCACATTCTAAGAAGCAACTAAGAAAAAGAGGGAACTAGACCAATTGGTGAAACAGTTAATTGGTGAAATGTATTGTCAATATGACAGTAACAAAGAAAGAATGAGCGTGATTAGCAGCTGCGTTTCCATTATGTCATTAGCAGTACCTTTTTTCAGTTCTGATTTTGGTTATTTTGTGAGAGTCTGGAGAAGTGTTAAGCAGAGGAATTTTCTCACTTGAGAGTCCATACTTTAATCAGTTGTGCTTGAGTTAGTTGTGAAATTTGGGGGTCACCATTTAACCATGTGACTTTTACAATACAAAATATGTAAGGAATTCCGAACAATTTGCTTGACATGTCTCTCTTGCAAGAATACATTGTTTGATGTGCTAGCATACAGTGCCATAGAATGTTGTTTGCATTGACTTGGATTGAGGAATAACCCTGAAGGGTATCGAATACTCAATAAATATTGAATTTTTCGGGGTTATTCAAAATAAGCAACGTTGAAAACTTTGATTGTTATTTTTTTCTTCTACAAGGCCTTCGATCTTCCTTTAGATTTTATATGTTCCCATGGGTATCTCAAAAACTATTTTAGTAATTTTTGGAATTGAGCAGTATAGCAATTTCAAATAACTTACCCACTTCCAAGCAATGATAAGAATCTCTCCTATGTGATTCTATAACAGATGGCAAATTCTCTTAGGTCGGTAAAAATTAGCTTAGAAAATTAGTAAGTACATAAGAAATCTTGTAGGGATCATAGATTTAAATTGTAATAGTTCATAGAAAATCTTTACTCAAATCAGTAGTTTGACTTGCTCTAAAAATATATATTATAAAATGACAGTTAATGGTCTTATTAAAAAGGAAAAAAGTGGATCCTTAAGAATCGGGAGATTTGAACCCGACGTGAATCGAACACGCAACCTTCCGCCACGGATCCCTGGATGTTCAAATCTTTCATATCTGACCTATAGATTTATCTGACTATTATTTTTGGGGAAAACTCAATTCCAATTAAAAAGAGACGTTAATATTATGTGGAGGAAATTACAATAGGAAGGACAGAAAATGAGAGGATGAAGAAGCTAAACGTTCGTCATAATTCGTGTTGATAAACTTATAGTGAACTTGTCCGCGCTTGGAGCAGTTATAAAGACGATAAAATGTTAATAATTTTATTAAACATAAAATAAATAGAAGAGGTATTTATAATATCCCAGATGTATAATTGATTTCATAGAGGAAAAGATTTAGTTAGTAGTTGGATGATTCCCAACAAAGGTATAAGTTACCACTTTTGAATTAAAAGAAATTATAAACTTACGACAATAAAAAATTCGTACAAAACATAAAATAAAGAGAAATTTTAGAGAGAACATACGATAAATAAATACATAATGCAACATTATTCTTAAGATCAATCATAAAAAAATAGAAGAAAATAAATAAGAAAACAATGCACAGTTTTTCAAGCTCTTGTCAACATCCATTCCCACAAATCGATTACTATTCAATAGCTTTCATTTTATTATTCAAGTGAAACTAAAAAATGAATATAACATGTACGTACTGAAAACATAACAATTTAAGAAGCTAATAGGATCATTTCTACAAAGTCTTACATTGCCTTTATTTATAGGACTACAGTATGAATACTAAAATAATGTCATGAATATTACTATTAATTATTTTTGGGATTTTGATAATAAAAAAATATGAGAACAATAAAAATATAAGATCATCAATTTAAGCATTAAAAAATATGAATGAACAGTTAAATGACATATTCATTATTCTATAATAAAAATAAAGAAATAAGAGAAATTATCAGACAAAAAATAAATAGAATTCTTAACAAAGATTATAATAAGGATGAAAAACTTAAGATTTTAGTGTGTTATTTAAATATTATAGCGAAGGATTTGTAATTGAACATTCATGGGAGCAAATGTTATATTTAGGTATTTTAAAGAAAGTAACATGTCAAAAAAGGAGAAAAAAGATAATTGTGTCCATCGAAAATTTAATTTTTATACTTTTTAAATTGATTGATTGCAATAAGTTATTGACAAATATAACAATTCTTCATTCAATGTTTAAAAAGTGCAAATAAAACTTGAATTGTTTGGATCAATTCTGCAATTTAATACCCGCGACTTTTTTTAAAATAAAAATTTTATTAAGTGAATGAGAGAGCGAGATTTTTTTTAATCAGAAAAATAAGGTAAGATGTCAAAAATTGACAAAAAAGATATACATATCAATAATTAGGAAAACAAAATCCAAAAAAGCAATAATATGAAATATCAAAGGATATCATCAACATGACTATTAATATAAGTTAGAAGTTATGATCATCAAAATTTATGAGAGTAATGAAAATAAAGATAATATAATTTTTAATATTAAAATATATGAATAAATGAAGGAGTAGTTATTGACATCTTTATTTTTGTACAATAATAAGAACTAAATAGATAAATAAAAATTGTCCAAAAAATGAGAAAACTCACAACAATCAGAAATCATATAACAATTAAACTTAAGAGGATCATAGAGATACATAAGGAAAAGAATAAAGAAACAAAGAAATAATACAATAACAATATTTATATCATTACAACTTTAATCATTAAAATATAGAAGAAAAAAATAAAAACAATACATAATTGTCTAAGCTCTTGTCGATATACACTTCATAAGCCTATCACTATTTAAGAGCTTTCTTCGTGTTGTTCAAGTCAAACAAAAGCATGAGTATAATAGTGTAGTAAAAATGAAGGATAACTTTGAATAAAATCTCATGAAATAAAAAATATGAATTTATATAAACAAAAATGAGAGAATACCATATGGTTTCTTAACTTTTACATTTAATATTCAAGTGTAATGAATATGAAAGGTTAAAAAATTTGAGCTTTATAAATATTATTAAGAGTAGAAATTAAATAGATGAGTTATGAGGTAAAAATATTAAAAAGAAAATAGTGGCATAAGACAAATAAATTAGAAATAAATATAGTAAAATCTCATTAAATTAATATAGGTGGACCATGAAATATTATTATTTCGTAGAGATATTATTTAATTGATAAATTAATATATATTAATTTAAAGAGTGTTTGAGATTTAAAGAATATTAATTTTGATATACAAGACATGGTGACAAAATTAGAATACATAAGAAAAAAATATTATTTTTTTAATGAACCCACTTGCAAAAACATCATTCATGAACTTGAGGTTATGATTAATGACTTCAATTATCGCAATAAAATGAACGTCAATAAACTTTTGGATTACCCAGGCAAAAATGATACATATTCAAAGGTCCAAAGCTTAGAAGAAATTGTGGATATCATCGGAAAAAAATAATGTTGATGATGAAGTTGAAGATGATACAATACCTTTGAAACCAGTTACGCATAAGGAAACAACTATCGTTTCTAGAACTCTTCGCAATTTTATGATACAGTTCGAACAGGCAACACAGAAACTGTTGGATGCAATAAGAAAAGTTAGAGATGAGCTTCAACTAGATTTGAATTTTAACAAAATACAATAGAATCATATTTCACTAAATTGTCTTAGATATATTTGTACATTTATAGAATTATTAATTTCAAATATTAATGGGACCATATATTTATAAAAAGGTCTTCTGAAAATATATTATCTTATCATCTTATCGAAATGGGTAATTTTTTCTATTAGCCCAAGTCGGGATTAAAGGAAAATAATATCTTAGAGAGATTATTAATTTATCAATTATTAATTAAGTGAGGTTTTACTGTAGGGCTCCAAATGATATTAATTGTATATTACGTGGGCTTAAAGAAATAAAATAAGGGAAATTTTTGCATATATCCACTCAAAACTATCTTAATTATGCTGCATAGCTATAGTTTGCTAATTATAATTCGTAGCTATAGTTATAGCAGCGTTTGTATACGTTTATATAATTTGCCATACAATTCGCAGTTTTTGTATAGCGTTTGTATATTTCACTAGACAATTCATGTACAACGTTTGTATCATTCACTATACAATTTGTAGTGTTTGTATATTTCGCTATACGATTCGATTCACGCACAACATTTGCATAAACGTGCGAATTATACAAAAATCTTGTATAATCGCACACAACATTTGTATAATTGCGCGAATTATATAAAACTTAAACTACAATTACAGCTAGATGTTTGCCGCGAGCGATAATTAATTCAAATTATAGCAATATTAGCTAATTAACTAGTATATGTTTGACTATTCGCATAATTTTCCCATAAAATAACGGCCACCTTTATTGGCTGGGGTTTATCAGGCAAATCTCAAATCAAATGCCTCAAATATTTTTTAATTTTTATTATTCAATTGTATTAAATAAATTAAAGGAGAAATATATCAAAAAAAATTGGTAAAAAATAAGAAATTAAAGAGGTGTGAGTTATGGATAATTGCTCCTCATAAATTGTTATGTGAAGAGTGTTTCTTGTAAATGTTCCTCCATTAATAAAATATTTATTTGTAATATATTAAGTAATTGAATTTTACAATAAAGTAATTAATTTAAATAAAAAGAAGCCAAAAGAAAAATATATAAATAGAAGTCATAGAAAAGTGTCACATCACCTTGTTTATGTTTCTCTTTTATATATATATATATATATATATATATATATATATATATATATATATATATATATATATATATTTAGGTAACTTCCATTCATTTTCACTATGTACGTGACTTCCATCACTCATTGTATTTGTAATTTCATAACCTCCTCCGTGATATCAATGATTAATGCAAGACAGTATTTTTACAATACTTTATGTAATAATAATATAAATAAAGATACGAGAGTTGATATGGTAGACACTAAAAAAGAAATATATAAGAAAATCTTCCTCTCTTATTTCTTGTTGTCATCTTTGATATTGTTATTTTTATTGGGTTTAAGTGAAGTGTGGATTGACAAATATGAGGAAATAAGAGTTTGTTTGGAATGCCACCTAATAATTAAAATTGGTATAATTACTAGAATAATAATCATCAGCCTAATAATTATACAACCTAGTAATTACGATGACCTGATATGTTTGCCACAATGTAATTACAGTGTAATTACAAACGTAATGTTTAGTTGCATAAGTGCAATCATAAGGTTATATTAAATTTAAAAAATAATAGTTAATTATCTAAAATTTAAAAATATTAGATAAATAAGGGTCTTTATAAATGATATAAGTTCTAAATTCAAATAAAAAATTTAACATAATATTTCTATGTCAAATTTAAACAAAAATTACATAAATATGATTAAAAAAAAAGAAAAATGCAAGTCTATAACTTTAATCAATAATGAATTCTATATTAATTTAAAAATTAGAATACTAATAAATTATGCTAATAAAAAAAATAAAAATAGAATAAAAAATAGATAATGTGAGAAATTGCATTGGAATCACATGAAGTAAATTTTGAGAATGAGAAAAAAATATAAATAATATAAACTAAAAATATATTTTAGAAAACATTAGACTAATAAAAATACAAAGAATTTAAAATAATAGAAATAAAAGGAAGAAATTAAAAAGTAACTAGCTTGTAATTACACCATGTAATTACCATCAATTCACAACCCTCTCTTGAGAATTAGAGAATATAATTATCCTCTACTAATTATACCAAATTACCTGCTGACCAAGTAGTTACATGGCCAACCAAACATGTTATACAATGTAATTACATCCAATAACACCAAATCCAATTACCAGAGTGCCTTTCCAAACATGCCCTAAGTGAAGGGATAATGAAAAAATATTCCTCCCTCATTAGTGGAATAAAAGAAAAGTTTTGTCATTATATTAGGAAACACTTCTTTTATCACCTAAAGAGTTAAGAAAAGAGTGTCCCTCATGCTGTTTTCGTCGTCGCTTTATTTTCTTTGGCTTCAACTTAATTTTTTTAGATAATTCTTTTTTATTAGTCTCATTAATTAATTTTCTTTTTCCAAATATTAATTCACAGAATTATTAATTAATTAATTAATTAATTAATTCATGAATTATGAAAGGACCTGTTTCTTCTAAATAAACATTTAACTGATGAGTGTTCTAAACATGTAAGTTTACACCTTTTCAACTTTCACGACTCGACCTCTCGAGTCATGATGAAGACTACTATAACCCACCAATAAGTTAGCCAACCCACATTTCGGAACTGCAAGTGATGGGATCAAGGGAGAAACTAAACAGAAATAAAGCAAATAATTAGAATATATATATACACACATACACACCAGAACCTGGAAGTCACAAGTACATAGATACTACAAGTATAGATACAAGTCACAAAAGTGGACCACAAAAATAAGACTTGTCTCAGAAAGTAAAACACTAGTAACCTATATACAGACGGAGATAGAAAGATCCCAAAACGTCAAGTGCTCACCCTCGTCTCCGGTGTAGACTACAACTGGCTCGAATCATCCCTGGTAACTGGTGCGCGGACCTACTTCATGAAAACAGATGCAGAGTGTAGTATGAGTACCAAAGCAACAGGTACCCAGTAGGCATCATAGATCGAGTGAGCTTGAAAAGTAAACGCAATAAGAAAAGATAGAATCTGAGAAAATAGAAAAATCAACAGAAAGTAAAGGTGATGCACACGAGTGTAAGGAACTAAAAGGACCAAGTATAACTAACTAAAACCTTACTGGGACCATAAGCCTAGAAGGTACACTTATGCGCAAGTTTAAGTAAAAACCCAAGCGGACCCCCATAAGCCTGACGGGTACACAAAATTGCTAAAACTACTAAGATTATGAAACAATGAGTCCTGAGACAGAAAGCGTAGGCGTAACTCGAACCGCGAATAACATCTAAGTAACCAACAGTAACAACCCAGCTAAGAAGTCCAGCATCCAAACCTCGAACTGCGGATGAGTCTTAAAGGGGAAAATCAATAGTATTCTCCAAATGATCATGTAAGGACAACCCAAGTAAAAAGTCTAGTGCTCGGACCTCGAACTGTGAATGTGTCTCAAAGGGGAAATAGTCCATAGCCAAATAAATCATCTCCGTTGAGAATAAGAGGGCAGTATGACCAGACCTTGAATCTGTGATGATAGTGGCTGCCAAATTGTATCATGTCATCTTATCATTGTAAAACTACCGTGGATCGACTACACTCCCAGATAATCAACTTAGCACTCCAAGCATGACCCATACCCGATACTGAATTGCCAAATGAGGCCCAAAAGCTCAAAAGTCCATATAGCCGAAAGAAAAGGGGAAAAGGGTAGATGGTCGTCAAAGTTGAGGAAACACCTAATATAAATCTCAAACTACCAGAACCAAGTCTGCTATTCTAGTCTAGAGGGAGCTAAGCCGTCCGAATCTACATCGGAGTAAAAGCAAGGCCAAAAGGCTCCAATTATCGCAAGTCTGTGGAAAACACTAGTCCAAGACTAGACTAAGGCCAACATGCTCAATATCAACATGAAATATTAATACTCAAATCCATAAGGTATGGATGATTACATGAAAAATGACAGCATGCTCACAAATTCTCGGTACTACCCAAATATAGCCTAAAACAGATTTCCACATTGATAGGCATGCTCAAGCATCACAAAACTTAAATTCTAAGTAATATTTATCCTTACACATAAACAAGCTCAATCTAAGAAGAGGAAAGCCGTAGCTCCAAAATCAAGGTACCAAATCTTTTCCATTTAGAACGGCCTTTTGACACTGAAATAACTAAGAATGGAGACATACCAATTTCAGAGAAAAAAGGGAATGTGGAACCCGCTCCAAAAATTTTGGAATTGAATCTGTGAAAAGGTCTAATTTACCTCCCCAAACTTGTGTTCCGAAATAAAATACAATTCAGGACTCGAAACAACCCAATAACCCAACATGCAATTTTTTCACAAAAAAATATGCAAATTAACTATTGCAACAGTTAAATACTAAAAGTTACCTTCACTGAAGCTTCTCCGACAGTCCCCGGCTGATCACCCACATAGCCACAAAGTCTCCAAACACACAATACTTGAAATAACTAAAACCGCACTTGGATTGAGAGAGTTGTCAACTTCTAAAGTTTTGAGAATGGGTTTGTCGTGTAAGAGACCAGGAAAAATGCTCTTCAAGCTCGCAAAGACCAGGGCTCGAGATCGTGACCCAAATAGAAAAAGACCCTAGGGATTGCGGAGGTCCTACCTTGCAGTCATGATGATGACCAAAAGGGTCAACGCAACTCAACTCTACTTCGTGATCACGAGAGGGGACCATGCGATTGCGTAATCCAATCAGGACAGGCCTTCACAATCACGGCCGAAGGCCTCGTGAACGCGAAGGGTATTGGGGTCTGCAATATCAGACACCGTAACAACTTATTTTGAAAATTGCCAAGTCCTCGATTGGGTGCTCAGGATACGTTCGGAATTCCATACGCTCAAATGGGATATGCTACCCCATTAAATTTGACATTCAAGACTCAATGATGCAGTCGAAATTTCCATAAGAGGTCATTTTGACAAAAAAGTGAGTCCCACACCCAAGTGTCATTTTTAGTCAATTCCACAACAGGCCTCTAATTTGATCAGAAGCCTCAGGAAGTGCATGAAACATCGTTCTAGACCAAACTTGACATTATATAACTGAAACGCTGACATAATTTTCTTCTAAACGCCTTTTACTAGAATGTCGACAAAAGTCAATCTTAGGCTAAATTTTAAAGGTTAAAACACCTAATGGTTCAAACTCGCACCAATAGCCTCGGGAATCATGCTGACCATGCTACTAGCCTAAATTGACCATTTTGGAGCTGATGGAATTATTAAAATTCTATTATGAGGTCGTTTACCTAATGTTTTGACTGAAATCAACTTTTCCAGTTTTAAAAACTCCAAAATAGGGAAACGGGCATAAAACCCAAACAAATGATCGGTCAATAGAACAATCAATGCCAGCAAGTCATAAATGACTCGGGGTCGCTATAGGAACTCTCTAAATAAAGAAATGAATGCATTAAAACATAAATGACTAGGAGGTCATTACAACATCCATAATTAAAAGAGCTTTCAACCGTGAAGGTAAGAGTCAAGAAGTACCTGAAGGCTCAAATAAGTCAGAGAACTACCCCCGCATCTCGTGATCGGTCTCCCAGGTAGCCTCCTAAACTAGACGATGCCCCCAATGGACCCTAACCACAAGAATGACTCTGGATCGCAACTGCCTTACATCGCTGTCTAGAATGACAACTGACTCCTCAATAAAGGTCAGACATTCTTCTAACTCAACTAAATCATACCAGAGCACATGCGAATCATATGGAACATATCAATGCAGCATCAAAACATGGTAGATGAATGGCTGAGAATGTTGGAGGCAAGGCTAACTCATAGGCAACATCACCAATTATCGTAAAAAACTCAAAAGGCCTAATATATCTGGGGCTAAGCTTGCCCCACCTTCCAAATCTCATCACGCCCTTCATGGATGATACTCGGAGGAATACTCTGTCACCCACAACAAATCTCAATGGCCGACACCTACAATCGACATAACTTTGGTATCTACTTTGATCTATCCTAAGCCTATCCTAAATCACCCTCACATGATCTAAGGCCTCCTAAATCAAATTTGTACCATGCAGACTAGGCTCCGTAGACTCAAACCAACCAACTGAAGAGAGACAATACCTACTATATAAGGCCTCAAATGGGCTATCTGAATACTAGAGTGATAACTGTTATTCTACGCAAAATCCGCCAAAGGCAAGAACTGGTCCCATTAACCTCCAAAGACCAAAACACATGTCTGCAAAATATCTTCAAGAACCTGGATAGTGTGCTCCGACTGACCATCAGTCTACAGGTGAAAAACTGTACTAAGATTGACACAGGTGCCCAAATTCTACTGAAATCCTCCAAAAGGTGGATGTGAACTGTGAGCCCTGGTCTGAAATAATAGATACAGTCACACCATGAAGACGAACCATCTCCCGAATGTATATACAAACCAATCTCTTAGTACCAAAGAAAGCATGAATAGGAAGAAAGTGTATTGACTTGGTAAATCGATCAATGATGACCCAAATACTATCAATACCATAGAAGTACGAGGCAACCCACAATCAAGTACATGGTGATATACTCCCATTTCCACTCAAGAATGGGTAATATCTGAAACTCGCTACCAGGCCTCAAATGCTCAGCCTTCACCAATAGACAATTCAAACAATGAGATGTCTGCAATATCTCTCCTTATACTGCTCCACCAGTAGTGCTGCATCAAGTCACAATACATCTTAGCGGTGCCCAGATAGATAGACTATCTAAAATCATGAGCCTCGCTAAGGATCAACTGAATCAAATCCCTAACTCTTAGAACATATAGCCAACTATCAAACCTCTAAACCTCATCTATTTATAAGGTAGCCTGACCTGCGTCATCTCCCAAAACTTGATCTCGAAGGGCTACCAACTCCTTATCCTCAAAATGTCAATAAAAATCTGATCTTATAGAGATAATTGAACTCCTACATAAGGTAGCACATGCCTGGACTCTGAAATATCAAGTCGGATCATCCTGTTGGCTAAGGAATGAATATCAGAAGCAGTGGTCTCTCCACAACAGAAAGGAAGGCTAGACTACCCATACTTGCGGCCTTCTAACTCAAGGAGTCTGCTACTACATCTGCATTGCCCGGATGGTAGAGAATAGAAAGGTCATAGTCCTTCAGGAGCTCAATCGAATGACGCATCCTAGACTTAAGGTCCCTCTGATTTATAATGTATTGAAGGCTCCTATGATCATCATAGATCTCATAACAGATTCCATACATGTAATACCTCTAAATCTTAAGCATAAAAATTACCACCGCCAACTCTAAGTCATGAGTGTGGTAGTTGTGCTCATGCAACTTAAGCTTTCTCGATGTATATGCTATAACTAGACCATGCTGCATCAATACACAACCCAAACTAATGCAGGATGCACCACAATACATAGTGAAGCCCTCACCTCAACTAGAAGAGTCAATATGAGAGTGGTGGTAAGTATCTCCTTGAGCTTCCGAAAGCTTAATTCACACTCCTCAAACCACTCAAATGGAATATCCTTGCAACTCAACTGAGTCAATGTCACTTCCATGGTATAGAAGCCTTCAAAAAAGCAATAGTAGTAACCTGCTGGCCTAAAAAGCTACAAATCTCAATAATGGAGGTAGGCCTGGTCCAATCCCGAATAGCCTCAATCTTTACCGGATCTATTATAATGCCATACTTGGATAGAATATGCCCTAAGAATGTTATAAAATCAAACTAAAACTCACACTTTAAGAACTTGTCATAAAGCCGTTAATCTCTTAAAGTCTAGAGCACTAATCTCAAATGTTGGTCATGCTCGCTCCATCTTCGCGATTATACAAAATGTCATCAATGAAGACTATGACAAAAAAATCAAGGTATGGCCTGAATATGAGGGTCATTATGTCCCTGAAGGAGGCAGGGGCATTAGTCAACCCAAAAGACATCATTAGGAACTCATAATGGCCGTATCAAGTCCTAAATTTGATCTTAGGGACGTCCACTGCCCTAATCCTTAGCTGATGGTAGCCGAATCTCAAGGCAATCTTAGAAAACACTTCGGTACCCTAAAGTTGATCAAATAGGTCATCAATATAAGGTATATGGTAACAATTCTTCATTGTCACCTTGTTCAGCTGCCTATAATCAACACACATTTGCATATTATTATCTTTTTTCTTCACAAATAGGACTGGGGCATCCCAAGGCGAGATACTCAACCAAATAAACCCTTTATCTAAGAGGTCCTCAAGCTGAACACTGAGTTTTTTGAGCTTCGCAGAGGCTATCCGAGAAGGAAAAATAGAAATAGGATGGGTTCCTGGCTTCATGTCTATGGCAAAGTCAATATCAGGCTCTAGGGGTAGGCCAGGTAGGCCTGTAGGAAACTCTCGGACAATAGAAACCGAATCAACTGAAGGGCCCTCCCGACTAACATATCGTTCATAGGCCAAATGAGATAAAAACCCAAAATCAACCAATCGCTAAGCCCGAATAAAAGAGATAATCCCTATTGGTGTGCGACTATAAACACCTTGCCATAATACTAGAGGAATGCCAGGCATGCTAAGGTAACAATCTTAGCATAGCAATCTAAGACCGCATAGTAGGAGGATACTAGTCCATGTCCAAAATCACATCAAAATAAACCATGTCTAATAATATAAGATCAACTTGGGTATCATAACCCTAGATAATCACTAATCAAAATTGCAATACCTGATCTATTGCTAAGGACTCACCCACTGGGGTCGAAACATGAACTTGCTCTACTAAGAACTCTGAACTCATACCTAATCGGGGATCATAATAAACATACATATGAAAATATAGAGCCTGGATCAAATAAAACTGCTGGGCTGATGGCATAGAAGAAGAGTACCTATGATGACATTGTTAGATGCCTCAACCTCTGACCTCGATGGGGCTGCATAAAAATATTCCTAGGTATCTCTACCTAGTGCGTCTATTCTACCTCCTCGTGTTTCACTTCTAGCACCCTGTTGGCCACCCCTACAATCTCGATCCCTACAACCGCCTCTAGCTGGAGGGGGTACTGCTGAAATTGGTATGGCTGTAGTAGGAGCTAGAGAAACTATCCCTTAGAGGGGGAAATCTCTAGCCCAGTGGTATAACTCACTATAATCATAGCAACCCTAGGAGGAATGACCCACATGAAATCGGCCACCACGGCCTGTAGAACCCGAATCTAATCCCCTCAAACTCTAGCCTGTGTTAAGACTACCCGTGCACTGCTACCTACTCTCTAAAGTAGGTAATTCCTCCTGAACAGGCCAACTAGACTGACCCTGCTAAAACTGTAGGTGAGACCTGTCATAGGGGTCCGTATGCCTGGATTAGGACCCGCTGTAGCTTCTCTGCTGGTGAGCTTTCTTGTTGTTGCCCCCGTAGGCCTCGCAAAAGAATATGCTCCATGGTGCGGGCATGATCTACTACATCCAAAATGTTCGCTCTGCTGAACCCATAGGTTTATCTCATTCCTCAGCTGGAATCCCAGTCCATACACAAAATAATGGGCTCTCTCCTCCTTAGTAGGCAATATCATGGTGGCATGGAAAGACAACTCATATAACCTCACCTCATACTTTGAGACGGTCATGGAGCCCTCCTCCAACCTAGAAAACATGTCATAAAGCCTATCTTTGATGCTCTGGGGTATGTATCTAGCCATGAATGCCTTCAAAAACTCATCCCACGATACTGGTGGTGACCCATCTAGATTAGTCTATATATATGAGTGCCATATTGGCAGGCCCTCAAAACTGGTGAACAGTGAAGTCGACTCCTATTGACTCCACAATACCCCAGGACTGGAGCTGCTCCTAGAAAGTAATAAGGAACCCCTAGGCATCCTTCCCTATCACTCTAGAAAATCTAAGTGGTGACAATCTCTGTAACACCCTAGGTATCTTCTGCTTGCGTAGAGATATGACCCCATCGGCTATAACTAGTTGATCGATAAGAGGGTTAGTGGCCATTGAACATTTGGAAAAGCTACGGCAGGCTGACTCTGCTGAACAAGCCTACTACTACATACCCTCTAGTACTGTCAATAGCTGTATAATGGCCGCCTGCAACTCAAGAGCCATAACTGTGTGGGTGGTGGCTGGGCTGGCCAGTCCCCACCTACTAGTGATGAACTGGGTCTACTAGTGGCTCCACCTCATGCTTTAGAGTCTGATCTCTTTCCTAGATTAGTGATTCAGCCCTATCACGACCTTGGAGTTGGCCTCTTCCCCTAGCTGGGGCTTTATAAGTGGACCCGAGTACATCACCCCCGGCCACGCTACCTCACCTACGAGCCATTTTGTAAGAAAGAGTTGAATAAGTGAGATTCATGAAATTGATAAGAAATACACTAAAAGAAATTGATACAAAAGAGGACATATTCTTAACGACATCATATAGCCTCTAGAATATAAGTTACAGATGTTCCACATCGATCTGCAGGATTCAACTACACATTAGCTGTGTACAAATAAGACGGGTGAACCAGGGGCTCTGATACCAACTTGTCATGATCCGACCTCTCGAGTCATAATGGCACCTACTATAACCCACCAGTAGGTAAGCCATATCGCATCCTGAAACTGCAGGTGATGGTATCAAAAACCAAATAACTAGAATATCATGAATAAGAGGAAGCACATTGAATTATATATATATATATATATATATATATATATACAAATAGATATAAGTCCCAAAAGTGGACCATGGATACAAGCCTTGTCTCAAAAAGCAAAAGACTAGTCAACTATGTACAGATGGAGAGAGGAAGATCCTAAAATTCCAAGTGCTCACCCTTGTCTTTGGTGCATACTGCAACTGGTAATTGGTGCTCGAACTTGCATCACGAAAATAGATGCAGAGTGTAGTATGAGTACCAAAATAAAAGGTACCCAGTAGGCATCATAGGCCGATTGAGCTTGAATAGTAAAGGTAATAGCAAAAGTAAAAGTGATGCACACGAGTGTAAGGAACTAAAAGGACTAAGTACTACTAACTAAATGTAACTGGATCCCCATAAGCCTAGAAGGTACACTCATGTGCAAGTTTAAGTAAAAACCCGAGAGGATCCCCCATAAGTCCGACGATGACACAAAATTGCTAAAACTACTAAGAATATGAAATTGTGAGTCTTGAGCTAGAAAAGTGTAGCCCATACCTTGAAATGCGGATAGCCTCTAAGTAACCATCAGTAACAACCCAACTAAGAAGTACAGTATCCAAACCTTGAACCGCAGATGAGTCTCAAAGGGGAAAATCAGTAGTAGTTTCCAAATGATCATGTAAATAAAACCTAGCTAAGAAGTCCACTACCCAGACCTCGAACTGCGGATGTGTCTCAAATGGGAAATAACCCATAGACAAATAATTCATCTTCATAGAGGATAAGAGGGCAACATGACCATACCTTGAATCTGTGACGATAGTGGTTGCCAAATAGTATCATGTCATCTCATCATCGTAAAACCACCATGGATCAATGTCCCCTCTCAGATAATCAACTTAGCAGTCTAAGCTTGACCTATACCCAATTTAAAATTGCCAAACGAGGTGCAAAAGATCAAATATTTCACATATGATCTGAAAGAAAAAGGGAAAAGGGTAGACGGTCATCAAAGCTAAGGCAGCGCTTAATCCAAGGCTCAAACTACCATACCTAAGTCCATTATTCCAGTCTACAGGGACCTAACCCATCCGAATTGACGTTGGAGTAAAAACAAGGCCTAAAGTCTCAAATTATCACAAGTCTATGGAAAACAATAGTCTAAGCCTAGAATAAAGTTAACATGCTCAATATCAGTAGGAAATATTAATACTCAAAGCATGCTCACAAATTTCGGTTCAATATGAAAATAGCCTAAAACATGATTTTTACACTAATAGGTATGCTCAAGCACCTACCCAACCCGAATTCTAAGTAATCTTCATGCTTTCACATAAACAAGCTCAATCTAAGAAGAGAAAAGTCGTACCCTACCTGTAGGCTGATCACGCACGCTCTAAAATAAAGGTACCAGAGCTTTCCCTTTCTGAACGACTTCGAATGCTACCACACTATCAAAAATAGGTTCACAATGTCAATACAGTTTTTTTGACACTAAAATTATTAAAAATAAAGACGAACCAATTTTGGAGTCAAAAATAAAATGTGGGACACACTCTAGAAATTCCATAATTGACTCCGTGAAAAGGTCCAATTTAACTCCCCAAACTTACGTTCCTAATTGGAACACAATTCGGGGCTCGAAACTGCCCAATAACCCTACATGCAATTTTTTTCACCAAAAAGCAATGGAAATCAACTATTGCAGTAGCTAAATACTGAAAATTGCCTTCACCTAAGCTTCTCTGACACTCCCCGACTGATCACCCACATAGACAAAAAGTCTTCAAACCAACATGACTTCAAATCAGTAAAATAAGACTTGGATTGAGAGAGTTATCAGTTTCTAAAGTTTTGAGAATGGGTTGATTTCGTCTGGTCTCTTATTTAAGAGACCAGAAAAAATGCTCTTCGCGATCAGAGAGCCCAAGGCTTGCGATCGCAACCTACATAGAAAAATACCCTCGCAATCGTGATCACCTAAAGGGTCAACTGTACTTCACAATCGCAAGAGGGGACAATGCAATCGTGTAATATAATCAAGCCAGTACTTTGCGATCGTTGCCAAGTGTCTCACAAATGTGAAGGGTACTGGGTCTGTAACATCGCTGCAAAAACTAATTTTAGAAACTGCCAAGTCCTTGACTTGGTGTTCGGGATTCATTCGTAATCTCGTACGCACAAACTGGATATGCTACCCCATTAAATTCTATATTTAGGATTAAAAGGTATGGTCAAAACTTTAATACAAGGTCATTTTTCATAAAAAGTGGGTCCTACACCCAAGTGCCATTTTTAGCCAATTCCACAAGGGGCCTCGAGACTTGATTGGAAGCCTCAAAAGCACATGAAAGATTTTTCTAGACCAAACTCAATATTTCAGAACTAACCGCACTAATTTTTTTTTCATTTGAGTGCATTTATCAAGAATGTTGACCAAAGTCAAACTTAGGCTAAATTTCAAAGGCTATAATGGCTAATGATCCAAACTCGTACCGATAGCCTCGGAACTCATGCCGACCATGTTATTAGCCCAAACAGACCATTTTATAGCAGATAAAACTATCAAAATTCTATTTTGAGGTCATTTATCTGACGTTTTGACCGAAATCACCTTTAAATTTTCAAAAGCTCCAAAATAGAGAAATGAGGATAAAACACAAATGAACAACCCGACAACTGAACAGTTAGTGCCAGCAAATCATAAATGACTTGGAGTCGCTATAGAAATGATCTAAATGAAGAAATGAAGGAATGAACATAGAAATGACCTAGAGGGTCATTACATCAACCCAAATCATTAGCTATGAATAGTGAGGTTTTTTCTTAGTTTTGGTCAAATTTTCTTCTTCTTCTACATATATTTTATTATAAACAAAGTCGAGTCTTTGTTTGATTTGGTCCTTACTTTTGAGTTAGCTGAAGCTACTGAAGTTTGAGGTGCCACTACTTCTTAAAAAGCTATATCCTTTTTATCTAAGAGGAAATAATCTACAAGCTCGAATACAATGATGAGATTAAATTCCTTAAGGACACACAATGAATTCTGTGACCTCAGATATTTTTCTTTCCATGTTAATAGTATTACTGACTTACTATTTCTCGTTTACTATTTTGTACACAACAGATAACAAGCTTAAGAAATTTAAATTATTATTTTATTTCTACGTTCTAAGTTGAATTGGAGACTAAAATCTTTTGATTTTCTACTCCATATTGAGACTAAAGTTTCTGAATTTCTACTCAATCTGTTACTTGATTAGAAGAATATAAAATTTTATCGAGTAAAATCTACATATTTGTATTCGGTTTGAAGAATGTCAAAACTTCACCGGTTTACTAAAGGTTGTTTCTTTTAATTTCTTTAACAGGAAAACAAAAATGATGTATTATTTAGAGCAAAAAAATATTTCTGTTGTGTTTGGTATTGTCTCTACTGCAATAAAAACTACTTCATCAAGTCAAACACCAATTGCTACAGCAGTGGCTACTGTAGAAAAGTCAATAAATTTCATCGGTATTGACTTCAAATGATGGCAGCAGAAGCTTTTCTTCTAACTGACCACACTCAATCTACAATGGTTCATCAATAAAGATATTACTGTGTTAGAAGAAAGGAACTCTTGAAAATAAAAAACAATTGTTGTGATTGAGGCATGGAAATACTTTGATTTCTTTTGCAAGAACTACATACTCAATGGATTATAAGATGGCTTATATAACGTCTTTAGCATTTGTAAAACCTTTAGAGAACTATGGTAGAGAAGAAATACGAAATTGAAGATACAGGATTAAAGAAGTTTGTGATTGCAAAATTTTTGAACTTTAAGATGGTTGACAACAGGACTGTCATGTCCCAAGTCTGAGAACTACAAGTTATTATTCATGATCTCCTGGTAGAAAGTATTATCGAATCCAATAGTTCCATTATTAAAATTGTTGAATGGATTATTGACTTTAAATTATCCATTGTATATATGATCATAAATAAGGCATTTCAAGTAGCAGTATTTATTGAGAATCTGTTACTTGGCTGAATAAGTTTTTCAATTCGACCTAAAAAAAGATAAATAATAGAAAAAGTTAAGTTAGTTTTTTAGAGACGTTTAAATCAATAAAAATGTGGATAACAATAGTTAGTGTTAGAGAACCACTAGATATTAGAATGAAATGGTTTCAATGTAAGAGAACCACTAGATATTTTGTAATGCACTTTCTTATTGGTAATTATTTTGTGTTAAAACAAAATGTACTTACAATTTACAATTAGAGGCTTGGAGTATAATTAGAGAAGAAAGTTGTAAACCATATATATTTGCACCTTGTAATGTACTCAATGATTCACAAATATCAAAATTTCTTCATTGAATAATAACAAACCAATAAAATGAAAAAGTAACCATTAAATTGTTTTCCACAAATAAGAGACTTGTTTGTATTTTTGAAATGCAAAGTTAAGAAAAAGGGTAGCAATGGAAGTATTTCGGTCTGAGGGGCTATCTTGGGCTGATCAATGGGATCCTGAATCTCCCGCTCCTCCTCGTGAAGATGACAAGAAGAAACGCAAAGATGCTTCCAAAAATAAGTTTCTCAAATGGTTTAAGAGCCTTGGCAAGAAATCTAAAATTAAACAAGCCCAACAATATTAAGGCAGGTTGTATATATATGTCATATATATTCACTACTCATTTCCTATGCTATGTTTTTATTAATCAATCAATATGTTTGTCATATGTCATATGTCATATGCCAACAAGAATAAGTGCACATGATTCTCATCATGTTTGTTATTGAAATTACTAAGTCATAATATATTTTTGTTACAACGTCATCTCAATGTATCTTTTCTTTTTCTTCTCACCCATGAAGTAAGAGATAGATAATAAGATATGAATATGGTCACAGATTAAACTCATTATTTGTTAAAAGTATTAAGCCTAAATTTCAATATTTAGAATTTTTATTCTATATTGGGAATATTGGGTTCGATTAAACCCATAGATAAAAAGCTCTGTTTGCCTTGGATATGGTTAATTGGTGTAAATGTTATGTGCCTTACTTACTAAAGTCTGAATATGCCATCCTAAATTAAATTAGAGGTGAATTTCTGAATTATGATCAAGTATTTTTTATCACCATCATTGAGTGAATGAGATAATAGAGATGATAAAAATTTCTTAATCACTATTTATTCGATCTGAGAAATATACTCTAATTTAACTTACTATAGATCCAAACTTTTAGTAATTAAGGCATATACTTTGCATCAATATCCACCCTCACTTCTAAGTCCTAACCTTTATAGGGATGGCAAATGGGGCGGTATGTGTAGGGGAAGGGTAGGACAGATCAAAGGTTAAACGGATAGGGGCAAGGCAATGTTTAAACAAGGCAAGGTAAGGAAAGGTGGGTCAAATTTCTTTTTTCTTCAAAATATTAAATGGGGCAGGTGTTGGAAAATTATATGTACAACGGAAGCATACCATAATCCATACTATTCACATGAATAATAGATAACACATCTATTTATTCTAGAACACATATGATCATGCTAGAAGGCATAAACTTTTTGAAATTTAATTCGATAAGTACCTCTTGAAGCGCGAGCAAATAGTTTTAAGCCAATCCACAAGTCAGACTGCATTCTACGATCTTCTACGTATAGTGATCTCAAGTTCACATCAAAACTCTCTCAATACTTGGGTGGGCAAGTATTATATAGAAACATTTTTTTTCTTGGTTAGAAGAACCCCTACTTATAGAGATTTCTTCCCAATCCAAAAGGGAGAAGAAAACCCATAGTTTTCTTGAAAAACTTAAAAAGCCACGTGTTTCTCCCCTTTTTCCTTAGAAATATGATTTGAGTTCTAGTTAAATATGAGCACTGTAGGGACCACAAAATTTATTACTTTGACTCCCTATTATGGAAATAATTGTAAATAATTAATTTAAATTATTCTTACCATAATAAATTACAAATCATTCCACTAGAAATTCGTAATTGCACTCCACTATTTATTTTTTGAAATTCCCTATTAAACACTTGTGTAGTTCCCCATGTTAAGATTGCAAATACTAATCAATTAATTAAATTAATGAAGAATTTAGTGGAATGAGTAATTTTCTTTATTGCAATGATTAACTTATTTCATGTGTTGGATTCATAAATCCACTTACAAGGTTTGATACAATGAAAATTTATAAACTTCTCAAAAAGTGTAAATCTCTATATCAAGACATGAATTCTATCAACTAACTTATTATTTCACCATTATATATATATATTATTATCATTCAATCTACCAGGCATTATCACGACCTAATTTTTCAAGTCATGATGACAGCTACTATCAACCCACCAGTAGGTAAGCCTAACTCCACAGTCCGGAACCATAGACAACGGACCATCACAAGTGGAACAAAAAAATGAATAATAATAATAAGAAAATAAGAATGAATACAATACAACAAGATAACCCCAAAGACCTGGTATTAGTCGGTAGTCAAGCTATGAAACCAAATAAGGAAGTACAAGGTTTATATAGATATAATAATAGTACAACTGTCTCCGACTACAAACTAAAGACTAGTCCAAGCTAAAACAGAGGGAGATAGGCAACTAGGAATGCTAAGAGCTCACCTAAGTCTCCAACTTTCAAGAGATGCTTCGCACGATGTCCAAATCTGTTGTGAAAACCCATACTATGATCTTCAGGGTGTAGAAATATAAAATGAGTACCAACAAGTGGTACTCAGCAGGTATCGACCGACTGAACTCCAAAGATAAAGCAAGTATAAAAAACATGTAAGCAAGGAGTATATATCACAAGTAACTAACAAGAATAAGACAGAAGTCTACAATATAAAACATTTAATAGAAGGATGGGATAAGATAGGAAATAAGCAAGGAACAAAATGACAAACCTGGTGGTGCCAGCCCAGAACCTAACCACGACAACATACTATGAAGGAGGACAACTAAGTGACAACCTACTAACAGATGTAAACACATATATCATATAAAGGCCTAAAGGACCGGATCAACTAAATCCCTACACAAAAGGATAGATAAATAAGAATAAGGGTAGTAACTACCTTCAAATATGTAATAACCCTCAACGCCATTTTCTTCCTTTCCAGTTTTTTCAGTGTTTAGAGCTTTTTTGTAGCGACTACAAACCATTTATGACTTGCTGGCACTAACAGTTCGATTGCCTGATCGTTCATTTGGGTTTTATGCCCCATTCCCTATTTTGGAGTTCTAGGAGTTTGAATGGTTGACTTCGGTCAAAACTCTTAGAAGACCATTTTGGAATGAAATTCTGATGGTCCCATTAGCTCCAGAATGGTCATTTAGTCTAGTAGCATGGTTGACACGAGCATCGAGCCCTTCGGTGCGAGTTTGGGGTCCTTTGACACTTTAGCCTTTGAAATTTAGCCTAAGGTTGACTTTGGTCAATATTCTTGGAAAATGTGTTTTCGAATCGAAATTCTGTCAGAACAATTAGCTCTAAAATATCGATTTTAGTCTAGAATGACCTTTTATTCGTGTCTCGAGGCTTCCGATCTTATTCTAATCCCTTTTATGGATTTTCATTTAATATGGCGCTTGGGTGTGGGACCCACTTTTTATTGAGATGGTCTTAGATAAAAATTTTGACTGCACCGTTAAGTCCAAAATATCAAATTTGGTAGGGTAGCATAGTCCGTTTGTGCGCATGGGATTCTGAAGGAATCCCGAGCACCCCGTCAGAGAATTTAAACTTGGCCAAAATTACATTGCAGTAAAATCTGGTGCAGGCCCATTTTTCCCTTCATGTTCATGCCATTGGGCCCGCGCTCAGGAAATTCAGGGTCCTTGCTCTCCGTGTTCGCGGACATAGGCCCCATTCGCGTTGTCCCTGCTGCGTTCGAAGAGCTTTGGAGGCTTAGCCTCTACATTCGCGGACCTTTTCCTCTACTTTCGCAAAGAGAATTTCACTGGTCTTTTAATTAATACCTGTGACACGAACATCCCGACCCCATTTACTTTCTTTGATTTTGAGAGCTAGGAAGCTCCGTTTTGGATGATTTAAAGTATATTGGGCTCGTGGGAGTCGTAGGTTCGTATTGGTGTGTTTGGGGAAGCATGCAAGGCGACATTGTGAGGTAATTTTCTCCCCAAAGTGGTTTCCCTAGCTAAGCTCGAAGCTTTAAGCTTTAATGGTGAAATTATTTGTTGGGATGTTTTCTCTCATTTTGAGCATCGGTTTATGCCCCATTTGGGGGTACAGGATCAATAATGCATTTGAAATCTTATTGCAAAATCATTTTTGGGATTTCCATCATAGGTCCCACAATCCCATTTTGAACTAATTTTGGGTCCGTCTCTAAAAAATGTGATTTTAGTGTCAAAACATTCATATTGATGAGTAGATCAATATTTTTATAGCATGGAGGCAATTGGAGTTGATTTTCGAGTGGAAAGCTATTAGAAAGTGGACTTATAGTACGCGTATTTGGCTTCGAGGCAGGCTACGGTTCCTTTCTTTTGATTGAACTTTATGAGGTAGTGTATAGTATAAATTTCTTATGGGTTGGATTGTATGTGATGAGTTAGGCTCGATTCCTAGTTTCTTGCTTTTACGACCTGGTATGAGTCTTAGTCTAGGTTGCCTTATGAGACTTCTAGTTTAGTTGGCGAGACTATTGACTTGGCCATAGTTTGACCTTGATTAGCCTATTTTTGGTCGCTTGTGCGATGTTTATGGTGGTTGACAAAATTATGCCTTATAAATGAGTTTGGATTGACCTTTAGTTGATGTAGTCATTGTTAGTGGGAATTGTTGTGACTTAGTGTCCTTCACTTTTGTAGCACTTATTTTAAAGCCTTGGTGTAGTTGTTTTTACCTAGTTAGGATTGTGAATTACTGTTGGACCCCATTTCTGGATTTAGAGTTAGAATCCTCTATGCTTTCTTTTTTGCCGTTTGGTGGGGCTAGTAGTGTTTGAAATCTCGAGGTTGTATTCTCAGTTGGATCTAGAGGTATTGATTGAATAGCTGAGCATTTGTTTTCTCATATCCTCCTCCTTGTTACTCAGTTAGGGTTGACCTCCTTTTTGGGCCTTGTGGTTGAGTTAGAGAAGTAAATTTGAGCTTTAGGCCTTAATTAGAGGTCAGTTGCATTTGTTAGCCCTATTTTCATGCTTTAGAGGGTAAAGTGTTTATGGCGTCATTATTGTATGTGATTGTGCGTGTTGTTTGGTTGTTGGTGATGGCATGCATTACATTGGATCTTTGTTTTCTCATGGATGTAGTTGACCCCGATGCATGCATTAGTTCTTGGCATTGATTTGAGAAAGATGGGTTGAAACCCAAACTATGTTATTCTAATTTCTGAATAGGGGTCGTACTACCTTTATTAATACAATTTACAGTGAATTGGAGGCATCGAGGATGTGCTTATTTTGTGATATTGGTTCGGTCGGAGAGAGTACCCGACTATTTTTATATAGATTTGACTTTTATCTCTAGTCACCGTGATAGAGAAAATTTTTGATGATCAAATATACAAATTGATATATATCTTTATTGATATAACACCTAGATCGAGACTAGGCAGGTATAGAGGGGCATTCTCAAGCCCCCCATGGTGATCCCAGAGAGGCACATAGGTCCTACTTCCTGGCAGGGCCTGGAAGTAGGGGTATATATCTTGGTATGAGGCACTTGACACTGATGGTATTACTTGTTTTACTCCATGACTCTCATTCATATATGTATTGCCTATCACCAGCATAGTTGTTTGTACCTGTCGGTAGTATGGGATGCCGTACGCCTATCACCAGCATATTTGTTTGTATTTATCGATAGTATGGGATGCCGTACATATTTACCTGTTTGTGAGTAAACCTCTTAGGCACATAGGGGCTCATAAGGTATTTTTTGACTATTTGCGAACTTATGGTGGTATAAAGGGTGGTCTCTTATTTGAAGGTTGTCACTGCCCTTGTTCTTAATTAACTAACCTTTTTGTTTAGGGATTTAGTTGATGCGGTCATTTGGGCCTTTATGTGGTATCTGCGTTTATTTCTTTTAGTAGGTTGTCACTTAGTTGTCCTCCTTCACAGTGTGTTGTTATTTTTAGGTCTGGGCTGGCGCCACTAGGTACTTCATTAGTTTCTTGCTTGTTTCCTATCCCCTCCCTTCCTTGTATCAGAGGTTTATTATTGCAGTCTTCCATTTTATTCTTGCTAGTTACTTGTGATATATACTCCTTGCTTACATGTTCTTTATACTTGATTTATATTTGGAGCTTAGTCGGCCGATGCCTGCTGAGTGCCACTTGTTAGTACTCATACTACACTTCTGTACCCTACAGATCATAGTACATGTTTTCACAGCTGATTTAGACATTGTGTGCAGTAGCTATTGTATTTTTGGTACTTGGATGAGCTCTTGGCGTTCGGAGTTTCTTATCTTCCTCTATTTCAGCTTGAACTAGTCTTTATTTTATATTCAGAGACAGTTGCACTATTATTGTATCTGTATAAGCCTTGTATTCATTTACATTAGTTTAGTTGCTCGACTATCGATTGATATCAGGTCTTGGGAGTTATCTTGTTGTATTGTTCTCATTCTTTTTTTCTTCTTCTTATTATTATAATTATTAGTTATTTGATTCTTTCCTTTTGCTTCTAATGGTCAGTTGCCTATGGTTTTGGACTGTGGGGTTAGGCTTACCTACTAGTGGGTTGATAGTAGGTGCCATCATGACTTGAGAAATTAGATCATGACAGAGTAGTATCAGAGCTTAGGTTCACCCTTATCATTGATATAAGAGCAAGTGCCCAGTAGAGTTTTGTGGATCAGTGTAGAAAAATCCATATCCTATCTTCGGAAGGCTATAGGGCATTTTGGGAAACACTATTCTTGATTCCTTATTGTGTGAAATTTCATTGATCAACCTCTAAATACTTTTTCAGAATTCATTCCTCCTTAGATGGATAGTACAATCTTTTTGATAGGAATACCTAGAGCATCAACACATACTACCCAGGCTTCGATAGTATCTATGACCACCTTGGCTCATTTGGTTCTAACATTGGAGATTTTGCATCTCGATAAGAATACACCATAGGTAGGAGTAGTTTTGGGTGCACCGAGTGGTTAACAGCCTTGGTTGGACTTATAGGTCCTTAGCATGGTTTTTCGTCGGTATTTGATTATGTGATGGAGTTTCTAGATTGGACAGGGCATGATCCTATACTCTTTCTTCTGGAGCGAGACATGACATCGATTTATAGAGAGATTGATTTTTCCGCTCCACCTAGTATCATAATACTTTATGGCAGTTGGGTCTACTTTTCCCTAGGTGGCTAGTTATGTGAGGTCTATAGAGCATGTATGTATGGAGAATTATAGAGGTGGAGATAGGAGATCCTACTGTTAGCGCAGCAGAGGTAGCACCTCACTCCAAAGTAGGCATTATTCTTGGGAGGGTTACCCTCACCCTTGACCTACTAGACACCTAGCAGAGCACCTCAGGTTCCAGGCGATCCTGTGACAGGTTGTGGTACCTATGGTAGACATAGTTCATGACAGACTTCTTAGGTGTGCCTTTTTAGCATCCAGGTTCTAGGGTTCATTCTATGCCATCTAGGCCATCTCAACATAGTTAGTTGGAGGTTTTATATATGCAATGAGTTGAGACATTTGGCTAGGGATTGTCCTATAGTCACACATCGCAGGCGACAAGCTTGACAAGATCGGGTTTTTAGGGCTCAGGGAAAGTCAGTTAGAGGTGGTACTCTAGGTGTTGCAATTAGTGGTACAGGTGTTCAGTTTTAGACTAGGCGCATTCTATGCCATGATTCTACAGATCAGACAGGGGATGAGGCTCCAGGTAGCAATCATATTTGTGTAAATTTTGTTTCTAGGACCTTCCTTGGTTGTAGTGCTTGGGTGTTGGGGGTCTTTGTACCCATTGGTGATTACTTGTCTTCTTAGATTCATCTTGTGATTAATTTACTTGGACTTATGTAGGCGTACTTACTTAGCCTAATTACTTGCCTATTGTTTGCTATGACTTCTTTAATTGAAACTAGGTGTACACGTTTATCTCCCCTAGGTGATCTCTTTTAGTAGTGGATCATTTTGGTTTTACCGTTATGTTGTAGTAGTGGTAGAGTTATACCTTGTGAATGTTGATCTTAGTTGATTGGCCTGGTGGGTTTCTTTTTAGATATTCTTGAGTTTTCTTGGTTTGGTCCTTTTTCCTTTCTAGCTTGCCCATATAGTGTGCGTAGCTGGTGTGAGGTTGCTATTGAGACAAGGGTGTCCCAGTAGTTGTGGCCCTTGAGGCCTACTATAGATCTCGTTCATCAATTCCTTCTATGCTTGATTTCTCATTCTTAGTTCTTAAGGTGGCAAAGTTAAGGTATGCCTATCGAATTGACTAGGTTGTCTCTTCATGGTAAGTTTGATGGTTAAGTTATTGGTTTAGTTGGTTGTGTGATGTGGTGTCAGATGGCTATGTTTGAGTTGGGAAGGCTTGAAATGGATATGTCTTTATTTATTCTAAGTATGGTGATATTTTAGCTTGAAGTGTCATGTAAAAAGGGTTCTTTTGGGTTCATGGAAATTGTGTTCTTTTTTATGCTTGTGACCCACTAACAATTAACAGGAAAAGGGTGATTGTGTAACTAGAGAGTTCATACTGATAAGTCGTGGTTTATCAGATTTGCCTTGGTGTTCTCTTGTGGCTTATGGACTTTTAGGTGGTTAGTCAATACGTCTTAAATATTTTAGTTCTAGGGTTGTTTTACCTTACAACTAGGACTACTTTCAATCTCGGTGATTTGTGTTATGCCTTGGTTCTATTGGTAAATTATAGCAGGTGCGTCGATGGTTAGAGTCAGATTGTTGATTTGGGTCTTCTGTTGTGTTGTTATTTGACTAATTCAGACCTTGACTTCCATAGGCGAATGGAATTTCTCAAATGACTCTCCTTCAGGTTGGAGTCAAAGTAATCCATCGAATCATCTCCTGGTTTATTGTCAGGGTATGAGGTTCACGTGTGTCATTGTGGTTAACTGGCAGTGTTCCTTGCAGTGGTTCAGTTTTATTTGTGTCACTTTTGAAAAAGGCTTTATATACTCGTTCGCTGCCTACCAGCTCAGGTTTTGTTGGATTATGGTGGTTTTCTCAAATTTTCACTTGGGGAGTGGTACATGGATTTATGGCATCAACTTCGATTTCCACTGGATTAGATTCTCATATTGGTTCGATTTTCTAAAAGCCCCATTGGTAGTAGAGTGACATTGGAGTTGGTCTCAGTGCAACCTTTGTTTCTACCTGTGGATTCATTTTTCCTTTGGAGTAACCTTTCCAATTTTGAAAGATAGATTTCACACTCAAGTTATTGGTTTTGGGTGTTATTGGGTTAGAACTTTGGGTTTGTTCCCTAGGATGGGTTGCTTATTTAGTCTTGCCTCTCTTCGATGATGAGGTGGTGCTTTTATTTCCTTCATGGTTAGTCGGGCAATATTCAGATGGTGTTGGGAATTATTACTGTGGTTTGGGATGTGTGGGATACCCATGATGACTAAAGAGTTTTGAGTTTGGATTATCAAGCAAAGAATTTGACTTGGAAGTTATTTAACATCTTCTCTTGTTTGTTGGTCTCCTAATTCTGAGGTATCTGTGTGATCTTGGTTTATCTCAGATTAGTCTGTTGCGTTTAGTTGAGTTTGTTCTTGTTGAGTGGAAGTCAACATCAAAAGAGAGGAATTAGAAATTGGGCTGAGTTATGAAGAAGAGAAGTGAATTTAGTAGTTTTCTCTAGGCTTGAGTTTGGGATAGAGTTTCCCGACCCGAGAAGGTACTTGTAGGTCTAGCAGAGCTTGTGGGCCTAAGTTTCTAATATTTTATTTCCCTTGTGTTCTTTTCTATCCTTTGACTTTTGCGGATGAAAGTGCTTTTAGTAGTAGATATTGTGATAACCCTCAATGTCAATTTTATCTTTTCTAATCTTTTCAGTGTTTAGAGATTTTCTATAGTGACCCTAAGCCATTTATAACTTGCTGGCACTGACAGTTTGGTTGCCTGGTCGTTCATTTGGGTTTTATGCCCTATTTCTTATTTTGGAGCAATTGGAGTTTGAATGGTTGACTTCGTCCAAAACTCTAGGAACAGGATCTCAGGATGGAATTCTGATAATTCCATCAGCTTTAGAATGGTCATTTTAGACTAGTAGCATGGTCGGCACGAGCATCGAGCCCTTCGGTGCGAGTTTGGGGCCCTTTGACACTTTAGCCTTTAAAATTTGGCCTAAGGTTGACTTTGGTCAACATTCTTGGAAAACATGCTCGAATTAAAATTCTATCAGCATGATTATCTTTAAAATATCAAGTTTGGTCTAGAATTACCTTTTGTTCGTGTCCCGAGGCATGCAGTCTCATTTTGAGCCCTTTTGTGGATTTTGATTTAATATGACACTTAGTTGTGGGACCCACTTTTTATCAAGATGACCTAGGATGGAAAGTTTGATTGCGCTGTTGAATCTGAAATATCGAATTTAGTAGAATAACATAGTCTATTTGCATGCACGGGATTTTGAACGAATCCTGAGCACCCCGTCAGAGAATTTGAACTTGGCCAAAATGATGTTGCAGCAAAACCTGGTGTAGGCTCATTTTGCCCTTCGCGTTTGCG
The DNA here is from genome assembly GCF_947179165.1 of Solanum dulcamara. Classification (NCBI taxonomy): domain Eukaryota; kingdom Viridiplantae; phylum Streptophyta; class Magnoliopsida; order Solanales; family Solanaceae; genus Solanum; species Solanum dulcamara. Next base: position 23,840,593 of record NC_077238.1, read on the forward strand.
ATAAGAGGGCCGCATTCGGGGAAGCAGGGGCCTTGTTCTCCATAAGTGCGGACACGGGTCCGCGTTCATGAAGGCCTAAGGCATTAGCCTCCGTGTACGTGGTGTCATTGCCCTATTTTTGAAGCTTTAGGGGTTAGACTCCGTGTTTGAGGACCTTTCCCTCTATGTTCGCGAAGAGCATTTCATTGATCTTTTAATTAAGACCAGTGATACGAACAACCTGACCCCCATTTCCTTTCTTCCATTTTGGGAGATAGGGATCTCCATTTTTGGTAGTTCCAAGTTCACTAAGTTTTTGGGAGTCATGGGTTCGTGTTGGTATGTTCAGGGATATGTGCAAGGCAAAGGTTTGGGGTAATTTCTGCCCCAAAGGGGCTGCCCTAGCTTAGCTTTAAGCATTAAGATTTAATAGTAAAATTATTTGTTGGGCCTTTTTCTATAGTATTGATCATCGGTTTGTGCCCCATTTTGGGGTACAAAATCAATAATGTGTTTCGAACCTTTTTACAATGTCATTTTAGGGATTTCCATCGCGGGTCCTATAATCTTATTTTTAACCCAATTATGGGTTCTGTTTGTGAAAAATACATTTTTAGTGTCAAAATGTTCGTATTGAGGAGGAGATCAATATTTTGGTAGCATAGAGGAAATTGGAGTAGATTTTGGAAAGGAAAGCTAACGAGAAGTGTAGTTTGAGCGCGCGTGTCCGACTTCGAGGTAGGCTACAATCTCCTTTCTTTTAATTGAGCTTTATGAGGTAGTGCATATTATAAATTTCTTGTGGTTTGGATTGGACGTGATAGGATAGGCTTGATGCCTAGTTTCTTGCTTCTATGTCCGGTATGAGTCTTAGGCTAGGTTGCCTTTATGAGACTTGTAGTCTAGTTGGTGAGACTATCGACTAAGACTTAATTTGGCATTGATTTGCCTATTTAAGGTGGCTTGTGTAATGTTTATGGTGGTTGGCAGAATTATGCCTTATAATTGAGTTTGGGTTAACCATTAGTTGATGTAGCTGTTGTTGGCGAGAGTTTCTGAGACTTAGTATCCTTCTCTATAGTACCACTTATTTTGAAGTCTTGGTGTAGTGGTTTTCTCCCAGTTAGGACTGTGAAATATTGTTGGACCCCATTTCTGGATTTAGAGCTAGAATCCTCTATGATTTATTTTTTGCCGTTTGGCGGGGCTAGCAGTGTTTGAAATCTCAAGGTTGTATTTCCAATTGGATCTGGAGGTATTGATTGACTAGATGAGCACCTGTTTCCTCATTATCCTCCTCATTGTTACCCATTTAGGGTTGAGTTCCCTTTTGTGCATCGTTGTTATGTTAGAGGAGTAGATTTGAGCCTTAGGCCTTGGTTAAAGGTCAGTTGAATGTGCTAGTCCTGTTTCTATGTTTTATAGGGTAAGGTGCTTATGGCATCATTATTGTATGTGATTGTGCGTGTTGTTTGGGTGTTGGTGATGGCACGCATTGCATTGGATCCTTATTTTCTCATGGATGTAGTCGACCCTGGTGCATGCATTGGTTCTTGGCATTGATTTGAGAAAGCTGGGTTGTAACCCAAACTATTTTTATACTGATATTTGAATGGGGGTCGTACTACCTTTATTAGAACTATTTTCAGTGGACTGGAGGCATCGAGTATACGCTCATTTTATGTCGTTGGTTCGATCATAGAGCATTCCCGACCCTTTCTATATAAATTTGACTTTTTATCTCCGGTCATCGCGACAGAGCAGATTTTCATTGATTGGATATACATATTGATACATAACTATATTGATATAAGACCTGGATCAGGACTAGGCACGTATATAGGGGCATTCCCGAGCCCCAAAGCGATCCCAGATAGGAACATGGGTCCTTTTTCTTGGTCGAGGCTGGAAGTAGGGGTATATGTTTTGGTATGAGGCACTTGACACTGGTGGTACTATTGGTTTTACTGCATGTCTCTTATTCATACAAGCATTTCCTATCACCAACATAGTTATTTGTACTTGTCGCTAGTATGGGATGCCGTAGGGGTTTATCTATTTGTGAGTGAACCGCTTGGGCACATAGGGCTCGGAAGTATTATCTGACTATTTGTGAACTTGTGGAGCTATAAAGGGTGGTCTCTTGTTTGAAGGTAGTTACTACCCTAATTTGTATTTACCTAACCTTTTTGTGTAGGGATTTAGTTCGTGCGGTCCTTTGGGCCTTTATGTGATATCTGTGTTTATTTCTGTTAGTTGGTTGTCACTTAGTTGTCCTCATTCATAGTGTGTCATTGTGTTTATGTCTGGAATGGAGCCACTAGGTACGTCTTTTGGTTCCTTGCATGTTTTCTATCCCCTCCCTTCCTGGTATCAGAGGTTTTTTATTGCAGGTTTCTGTATTATTCTTGTTAATTACTTGTGAAATATACTCCTTGCTTACATGTTCTTTATACTTGTTTTATCTTTGGATCTCAGTCGGTCGATGCCTGCTGAGTGCCACTTATTGGTAATCATACTATACTTCTGCATCCTGCAGATCATAGTATGGGTTTTCACTCTTGATTTGGATATCACGCGGAGCAGCTATTGGATTTTGGGGACTTGGGTGAGCTCTCAGCGTTCGGAGTTGCCTATCTCCCTATATTTCAGCTTAGACTAGTCTTTATTTGTATTAGGAGACAGTTGCACTATTATTTTATCTGTATAAGACTTATATTTCTTTACATTAGTTTAGTAGCTCGACTACCAACTAATACCAGGTCTTAGGGGTTGTCTTGTTATGTTGTTCTCATTCTTATTTTCTTGTTAGTATTATTATGACTATTATTGTTATTCGATTCTTTCCTTCCGCTAGTAATCGTCCATTGCCTATGGTTTCGGACTGTAGGGGTTAGGCTTACCTAGTAGTGGGTTAATAGTAGGTGCCATCATGACTTGAGAAATCGGGTCGTGAAAAAATAAAAGACCACCTTTTATACCTCCACAAGTTCGCAAATAGTCAGAAAATAACTCCAAAGCCCCTAGTGCCCAATAGGTTTACTCAAAAATAGGTAAACCCGAACAATATTCCATATGACGGACAGGTACAGGCAACTATGCTGGTGATAGGCAATGCACATATGAATGAAAGTTATGTAGTAAAACCAGTAGTACCATCAATGTCAAATGCCTCATACCAATATATATACACCTACTTCCTGTCATGGCAACGAAGTTGGACCCATGTGCCTCTCTGGGATTGCCATGGGGGGCTCGAGAATGCTCGTATATACCTCTCTAGTCCCGATCTAGGTCTTTTATCAATATAGATATGTATCAATCTATATGTCTGATCATCAAAAATCCGTTCAATTACGGTGACCAGAGATAAGTAGTCAAATTAGTATAGAAAGGGTTGGGAACTCCCTGAGACCAAACCGATATCATAAAATAAGCGCATCCTCGATGCCTCCATTCTACTATAAATTGTATTAATAAAGGTAATACGACCCCCCCATTCAGAAAATCAGAATAAAATAGTTTTGGTTACAACTCAGCTTTCTCAAATCAATGCCAAGAACCAATGCATGCACCGGGGTCGACTACATCCGTGAGAAAATAAGGATCTAACGCAATGCATTCCATCACCAACACCCAAACAACACACAATCACATACAATAATGACACCACAAACACTTTACCCTCTAAAGCATGAAAACAGGGCTAACAAATGCAACTGACCTATAATTAAGGCCTAAAGCTCAAATCTACTCCTCTAACTCAACCACAAGCCTCGGAAGGGAGCTCAACCCTAACAGGGTAACAAGGAGGAGGATATGAGAAAATAGGTGCTCAGCTAGTCAATTAATACCTCTAGATCCAACTGAGATTATAACCCCAAGAAAATAAACACAGCTAGCTCCGCAAAATGGCAAAAAGAAAGCATAAGAGATTTTAGCTCTAAATCCAGAAATGGGAACCAACAGTAATTCACAAGCCTAACTAGGTGAAAACCCTTATACCAAGGCTTCAAAATAGGTGCTACAATAGTGAAGGACACTAAGTCTCATAAACTTCCCCCACCAACGGCTACATCAACTAAGGTTCATCCCAAAATCAATTCTAAGGCGCAAATCTGCCAACCACCATAAACATCGAACAAGCCACCTAAAATAGGCTAATCAAGGCTGAACTAAGGAATAATCATTAATCTTATCAAATAGACTAGAAGTCTCATAAAGGCAACCTAGACTAAGGATCATATCGGGACAATGAGATAATATACTAGGAATAGAACATAAACTATCGCATACAATCCAAACCACAAGCAATTTATACTATACACTACCTCATAAAGCTCAATCAAAAGAAAGGAGACCGTAGGCTACCTCAAAGCCGAACAGTCTATTCTACCAAACCACGGGACGTAGACGTAGATCGAGCCTTGGAAGTCCTCTCCTTACAGTCAAGTGGCTTTCAGCTCCTCCTTTCTTTAATTCACAGGCATAGAAGGTCAAATTCCAATTGTTGTGAAAGTTACTGAATGAATCTATTTCATTCTAATTCTATCTAAGAAGAAAAAAATCTTTCTTTTGGGGGGGGGGGGGAAGACAAATAAAATGGAATCTTACTATTTATGAAAAACGCACCATGGGCTGTTGATACAATAGTCAGGAAAATTCTTTCATTGTTGAGGGATAAACTCCCCAATCCCCAAGGTGAGGGGTGAACCTTCTGTCTGATTCAATCTCATCTATTGCTGCGGATGCGGGCGAAATTCCCGCCAATGGCTGAGATATTCAGTCGACTCCCTCCCCCTTTGTGGGGGTCCCGACCCCTACGAGTGAGCAGAAAGAGGGTATTCCGCACAATGACCAGTGCAATTCACGCATCTGTCGGTAGAGGGTTCAGATAAAGTAAGTAACTCGCAAAGAGGGAGTTCCCCATTCGCTCTAAGTCCACTTCCCAATAACTTTCCGCTCCAAAATCAACTCCAATTTCCTCCAAGCTATCAAAATGTTGATCACCTCGTCAATACGAATATTTTGACACTAAAATTGCATTTTTGGAGACAGATCCAAAATTGGGTCCAAAATGGGATTGTGGGACCCGCGATGGGAATCCCAAAATTGACTCCGTAAAAAGGTTCTAAACGTATTATTGAGTTTGTACCCCAAAATGGGGCAAATATTGATGCTCAAAATGAGACAAAACAACCAAAAAAATAACTTCACCATTAAAGCTTTAAAGCTAAGCTAGGGCAACCTCTTTGGGGCAGAAATTAGCTCAAACCGTCGCCTTACACATTTTCCTAATTATACCAATGCGTACCCATAACTCTCATGAACCTAATTCACTTGGAATTTCTCAAAACAGAGGTGTATAGCTCTCAAAATCGCAATTTGAAGTTGGGGGAAAAGTCTGAAACTCGAGTCTTAAAATGACTCTCAGATATCGCAAAAGCGAACCCGAAGGTTGCTTAAGCGAGCCTCACCAAAAGGCGGGCCTCGCTGTATCTAAGGTGATAAGTCACTATAACGAAGGCCATGTCACTTAAGTAACAACTGCTTAGAGCCGGCTATCGCTTTAGCGATGCCCTGGTCTCTTTAGCAACGACACCATATTCAGCTATACCAATTGAGTTTGGAAAAGACCAAGCCTCCAATGAGGTGGTCTGGATTCGTACAGAATCCGATATGCCCAAAAAAATATGCTACCCCATCAAATTAAACATTCCAAACTCAATGGCGTAGTGGAAATATCCATTCGAGGTCATATTAATAAAAAAGTAGGTCCCACACCCATGCACGTTTTTTGCCACTTCTACAAGGAGGCTCGAAATAAGACCAAAATCCTCGAGAACTGCATGATAGGTCATTCTTGACTAAACTCAATATTCTGGACCTAACCTTATCGACAGAATTTCAATCCAAGTACGTTTACCAAGAATGTTGACCAAAGTCAAGCTTAGGCTAAAATGCCTAATAACTCAATTTCACACCGAAAGGCTCGAGACCTGAGCCGAGCATACTATTAGCCTAAAATGAGCATTTCGGAGTTGATGGAACCATCAAAATTCTATTTTGAGGCCGTTTTCATGGAGTTTTGATCGAAGTTAACCATTCAAACTTTAAGAGCTCTAAAATAGGAAAACGAGCATAAAACCCAAATGAACGACCGTGTGAACGAACTGTCGGTGCATCAAGTCATACATGGCTTGGGGTCGCTAAAGGAAATATCTAAAAACTAAAAATATCAGAAAAGACAAAAATGACCTGGAGAGTCATTACAACATCAACTACTAAAATGACTTTTTTCCTTGAAAGTTAAAGGATAGAAAAGAACTCAAGGGCACAAAAAGATTAGAAAGCTTGCCCCAAAATCTCCGCTAGACCTACAGGTACCTTCTCGAATCGGGCAATGCCAACCCAGAACTCAAGCTAAGAGAATATTCTAAAATTTAGTTTTCTTCTTCATAACTCAACCCAACTTCCAATTCCTCTCTTTTTATATTGACTTCCACCCAACAAGAAAAAACTCAACTGAACGGAACATACTAACCTGAGATAAATCAAAATCACACCAATACCTTAGAATTAGGCGACCAACAGACAAAAAAAGATGCTAAATAACTTCCAAGTCGAATTCTTTGCTTTCTACTCCAAACTCAAGACTATATAGTCATCATGGGTACACTACCTGTCCTAAACCATCATAATAATTCTCATCACCATCTGAATACCACCCATTTAACCACATGAATAACAACCACGAAGGAAAGACAAGCACTACCTGAACATCAATGAGCGGTAAGAACTCAAAATAAGCAACCCAGCCCTGGGTATAATCCCAAAGTTCTAACTCAATGACTCCTAAAATCCATAACTTTAGTTTGAAATCTATCTCTTAAAACTGAATAGGCTGCTCCAAGAGACATCCAAATCCATGAGTGGAAAGAAAAAATACAGTGAGACCAACTCCAATGTCACCCTACTACCAATAAAACTTCTAGAAAGCTAAATAAATTTGAGAATCTAACCCAAAAGCAATAAAAATTGATGCCATGAGTCCATGTACCACTCCCCGAGTGCAAATTTATGCTAACCACCCTAATCTAAGAGTAACTGAGCTAACAAGTAGCGAATAAACATATAAACCCTTTTTCACGAGTGACCACAAATAAAATTGAACCACCACAATGAACACTATAAGGAACACTGCCAGCCATCCAAAATGACATACACGAACCTCGCATCCTGAACAAGAAATCAAGATATGATTCAAAGAATTACTTTGACCCCATCTTGAGGCCAAGCTTTCTAAGAGAAATTCCATTCACCCATGAAAGCCAAAGTCTAAACTAGCTGATGACTTCCACCACATCAAGGTGACACTCTACTGCTGAGTTATATCCCTTCCTCGCCCCATCGAGAAATAGAACTGACTAATCCAAAGTCAAAGGGTCAAGAAACTCAACGCCACTATTCTTGAACAACTTGGAGCCGGGCCTTCTTTTCGCACTATTACGGATATGAAAATAATGGGCAAAATCGAATTCAATTGTCAACTGCCCCTATCAGAAATAGGATTGACTACCGATTCCGAAGGAACTGGAGTATTACTGAATCTAATGAGTGAAACTTAAATTAAAGTAAAAAGAAAAAGTTTTCTAGTTTTATAAGTGTTCGCTTTAAAATAGAAAATGGATTCGATACAATTAAACAGAATCTAAGAAATGATCAAAATAGAAATGATTTTCGAATTTGATTCTATAAAAATTCAAGTTTCATTTTTGAATGAAGTTAGACGATACAACTCTTATTAGTTTAATAGTTTACCTAAGAGTTACTCAATGAATCGGTTGATTGGAATTGCGGGATGGATATATGTTATAGATGATGAATCAATTTCTTTTATATGTCTGTCACTTTCTCTTTGTTAGTGCTGTCTGCCTATATTGATAGATGAATCAAATTTCATTCAACTTCTTCTTTCAATTGAAATTGCGATTTTTTCCTATCCTTCTATTTTGCAAAAATGGAAACTTAGGCAAGTACTTTCTAAACATATGTATAAAAAGAACATATTTCATTTAATTTAGCCCTTTCATACTTACTATAACTAGTTATTTCGGTTTTCTATTAGCGGCTTTAACTATAACCTCAGCTCTATTTATTGGTCTGAGCAAGATACGACTTATTTAAACTTATTAACAATGAATAATAACGAAAGTACTTATTTTTTTTTCAAAAACAAAATATCCAATTGATAAAAATGGAAGAAAGATGACACAACCTTTTATGGATTTGCGCATCCAATGATAAGATAAATAGCCTTGCTTGCCTGTTATTATCTGCCAATTGCAATACATGGAAATGGCTGACACAACCCATTCAAACACTAACAAGGACACTAAATGACCGCTCAGGTCGTGAACGGAGCGATAGCTTCACTCTTAACCCGCATTATCTGAGAAATGCATAGAAAGAATTCCCTTATCTCGACTCAGCTTCTCTCTCCGATATAGGAAATCTAACAATTCCTATTCTTACTAACCTTTTTACCTAGAGTCTTTCCGATATATTGAATTATCATCCCTAATCTAAGATAGCGTGATGCCACCAACAGTCGATTTATTAGACTGCTCCCCTTAATTGAATCTCAAGGCCTGCCAGTTTTCTTCGCTTCTTTTATTTACATAAGGTCCGCAGGAAAGTGGTTGCTAAGGTTTGTAGCTTGCTTCTGTCCTTAGTCAATTTTGGACTGAAGCTGTTCTGACTGCTGTATCTTTTTTGAACCGAATACCTTCCTCTGTAATCTCTGGTCTCTCTCTTTTTGAGAGAAGATTTTCTACCCCGCCTGCATATGAAGAACTTCAAGTCTATCGGGAAAAGATGTGGTGGTAACCCCCGCAGCTTTGTCTAGAACCGGGCATCCAGCCGTGTAGGAAGACTCACCCTTTACAACCAGAACACCTATTCCACTTCTTATTCTATCTTATTCTATCTAATTCTATTAATAATATTTATTATCTAATTAGTAATAACAATACGTGGAACGAAGCTACTCGACCTATAGGGAGAGGTATTAAGTTACTCGACAGCCGAAGCACACCACAACAGAAGACCCAAATCAATAATTTGACTCTTTGAACCATTGACACACTCGCTATAGATTACCGATAGAACTAAGGCGTAACACAGAATCACCGAGATTGAAGGTAGTCCTGGTTGTAAGGTAAAATAAGACTCTTACTGAAATTTCTAAGAAGTATTGACTAACCACCTAAAAGTCCATAAGTCACAAGGGCACACCAAGGCAATTTTGATAAACCACGACTTATCAATATAAATGCTCTTGATCCACAATCACCCCTTTCCCACTAATTATTATTCGATCACAAGCATAAGAAGAACACCATTTCCATGAACCCAATAGAATCCTCATTACATAATGCTTCAAGCTAAAACATCACCATACTTAGAATAACCTGAGACAATTCACTCCATTCTTTCCAATTCAAACACAACCATCTGACACCGCATCACAAACCTAACTAAAATGGTAAATTTATCATCAAACTTACCATGGGGAGATAACTCATCCAGTCTGAAGAATCAAACCTTAACTCAGCCACCCAATGAACTGAGAATAGGATTTAAGAAAGAGAAAGAAATAATGAATGGGATATACAGTAGGCAACAAGGGATACTTGGGTACCATGCTCAAAAGGCATAACCTGAGAAGTATGTCATAAAATTTTTCCACTGTGGGTATCATAATCTATCACAGGACCTTCTGGAACCTGAGGTTCTCCCGCCATGGGTCTGATAGGTCAAGGGTGAGGGTAAACCTCCCAAGGATAATGCATACCTTGGACCGAGTTGCTACCTCTACTATATTGATGATGAGATCTCCTATCTCCACCTCTGTAAGTCTCCATACATACATGCTCCATAAACCTCACAAAACTGACCATCTGGGGAAAAGTAGAACCAACTCCTATTAAGTTCTGTGCTGCTAGCGGATCGGCAAAATCAATCCCTCAATAAATCACTGAGTCATGTATCTCTCCATAGGAAAAAATATAGGAGCATGCCCTGCCCACTCTAGTAACTCTATCACATACTTAAAGATCGACAAAGAACCCTGCTGAGGACCTAAAAGTCCAACCCTAGGCTACGAACCACTTGGTGCACCCAAAACTACTCCTGCCCGTGGTGTATGCTCACCGAAATGTAAAATATCCAACACTGGATCCAAAGGATCCAAGATGGTCATAGATACTATCGAAGCCTATGTAGTTTGTGCTGATACTCTAGCCATGCCCATTGGAAAACTCGTACTGTCCATATAAGGAGGAATAAATTCCAAGAAAGTATTTAGAGATTGATCAAAGAAATTCACATAATTAGCAATCAAGAATGGAGTTTCCCTAAAATGCCTTATAGCCTCCCGAAGATAGGATACAAATGTCTCTACACCAATCCACAGGACTCTACTAGGCACTTGCTCTTATACCGACGATACCGGGGAACCTAAACTCTTATACCACTCTATCACGACCCAATTTTTCAAGTCATTAAAACACCTACTATCAACCCAAAAGTAGGTAAGCCTAACCCTATAGTTCGGAACCATAGGCAACGGACCTTCACATGAAAAATAAAAGAAATAAATAAAAATAATAATAAGAAAAGAAGAATGAGAACAATATGACAAGATAACCCCCAAGACCTGATATTAGTCGGTAGTCGAGCTACTAAACCAAATAAGGAAGTACAAGGTTTGTACAGATGCAATAATAGTGAAACTATCTTCGAATATAAAATAAAGACTAATCCAACCTGAAATAGAGGGTGGTAGGCAACTTTGAATGCCAAGAACTCACCCAAGTCTCCAACTTCCAAGAGATGATCCGCACGGTTATCACAACCCAAGTGTAGGGCCTAGATGTGACATGACAAATGAAAAATCCGAAAGTACTTTAAATAAGCCTCTTAGAATTTCTTTTAGCCTTTTATAGGTAATGACAATAAATAAACAGGAAGAAATCATAATAGTAAATTTTAAACTTACATATATCTAACAATACCACTAACTTTTCAATTTAAAGGGGCTAAGATAAGTCCTTAGCTCACCCTCAATCATAATTGAAAGAAATGACGTAGTAAGTGTCTAAAGATATCAACATATCATAAGATTCAAAGATAAAGGAGTATTGTTCCCAGAACATGGGAACTCACTAAAAGTAGCCTTCAAATAAAATCTCAACTAGCCACATGGAGGAGAACAAGGAGGAGCAGTGGTCCCTACATGGTGATATCATGTAGGCAAAAGAGTATGCGTTAGTGCTTTGAATGTACTAAGTATGTAGGCATGCATTACAAAGTAAAACATTTAGAAAATTTATAAGGTAAAGTACATAAATGAATGCATGCATAAGAAATCAAGTAGATAGCATTTAAATCATACATATGTTGATATATACATGCATGATTAATCAAGTAAATAGCATTTGAAATATTTGTTTGTGAAGAGTTGACTATAACAGACATTAAGACCATGTTAGCTATTACATGGAATCCAACATAACCCCCTATGTTGGCCGGGGAGTCTACTTGCCTAGGGTAGAACTCCGTCAACTTTACATTTATTCTTTAACTTTAACTTTTAGGGCTTTCATGGATCCATTAGCCTAAGCCTACAAGGGCTCCTATGTTGGCACATAGTTAATGAGACAAGTGGTTGCTACTAGGATTTTCTTATTGAATCCCACCTCAATTCCCCATTCGGTGCTAAGTCAATTCTATAGAATAGTTTAATACTTCAAAATAGTCATAGCATATAGCTTGGGAATTTAAAATATCATATTCAATGGAATAGCTCATGAAAACCTTTAGTGACTCAAATATGCAAGAATTATCCTTAGAGCATAAAGAATCCATCACTAATAATATTTCATTATTCTTTTTTTTATAAGACTGCCTTTTATCATAGATATTGCTTTATAAATATTTATTTGGAGTCAAAACTTTCAACTGAAACTTCATTGAAAATATAGTAAAACTAGGTGGGTTTAAATCGGTTCTATCACAATCCAACCCCATAGGCTGCGACTGGGATCTAACCTGGACCCTCATATATAGAACTATCAAATATAAGAACTATACATATGAACCCCAGTGGGTGATAAAATTTTTATACACGTGTAGCCTCTTTCATTTGCATCATGTCATAAAAGGGCAAGAAAACCAAGAAGGATGCCATAGCATCATAACATTTACAACTCATCGTACAACCATAATAGAACAAAACTCACACATAACCCACATACATATGTCTACAGACCTCTAAGAATAGTAACAGTAACATAAGATGGGATAGGGCCCCTACCGTACCCCTGAGTAAACAAATATATACATAGGAGGACCAATACCCAAAGGCTAGGCTTCGGAATAGTGGAGCACTTCCAACATAGCTGAGCAGAAATCCTAAGCTGACGGATCTCCGAAATGAACATCTGTATCTGCGGGCATGAAATGCAGCCCCTCGAAGAAAGGGGGTCAGTATGATATATGTACTGAGTATATAAAACATAACACAATATAAGTGAGATTACGACAGAATTAGGGGTGCAGGAAACAAGTATAACATTTAGTAAATCATTGCACCTGCATCTTATAAAATGAGGGCATATATGTCATCCTCCCAAACCATACCCGGCCTGCTGTGAAGCTCGGTGTTATCATATCATTGTATACGGCGTCATCTCATATATTAAAAATACATCATTATGTTTTCATAAGCATGCCTATATACTGTATCCAGCCCTTTAGTGAGGGACTCAGTAAAGAGAGTAGTGTACATATAACGTACAAATATACTATATCCGGCCCATCATGGGGCTTGGTGTCATAAATGTTTCATTAGGTCATCATATGCATATATGTGTCGTACCCGTCCATCTAGTGAGGGACTCGGTAAACATTTATACTATCATAATAATCATACCATCATATATCGTACCAGGCCCTTTATGGGACTTGGTCGTACACAGCCTTTTATGGGACTCGGTGAATGCTCATATTATCATATATCATATTCGGCCCTTTATGGGACTCGGTCGATGCCCATATCATCATATATCTTACCCGACCCTTTATGGGACTCGGTCATACCCAACCCCTCAAGGGACTCGGTGAATAAACATATCATCATATATCATACTCGGCCCTTTATAGGACTCGATCATACCCGTCCCTTCATAGGACTCGGCAGAAGATGTATTAACAATATTCACGAGTAGAGTAGTGAGTCACCATATGCAATTAGCTCATCATCTGAGACTCGGTATAACAATTGTCATGAACTATCATTTGAGGATCAAAATGATCACCATCTCAAGTATCATCTAAATGCCATTAGGGGCCATATCAACGGAGTCTCAGAAATCATAGACTTTTATTAAGATAATGCTACACAGCTTATGCAATATAAGACATTTATCATCACAGAGTCTTTAAAAATAGGAGCTTACGTACTCAGTCACTACTCAACATATAGAAGGCTCGAGGGTAGTAGTTCAACTACTTTAGGACTTCTAGCATTCAGGAGCAAACACGAGTCATGAGTTACGTCCGAAAATTATGAATGGAACTCCCTGAAAACTTATATCATATATCAATTCACTTACATTTAAGACATTCTAAAAGAAAGGAGAGATAAGCTTTACGTATACGACCCTTCATCATAGAGAAGCCTTAAAAGGCAATAACTCAGTTATTATAGGAGTCCTAATACCACGAAGTGGGTAAGAATTACGAGTCATTCCTGGAGTTTTATGAATGTAATTATCCCCACATTTCATATACAAAAAACTTATGGCTATGACATGCCAAGAGGAAAGAAGGTTAGCTTAACATACTCATCACTTCCTAACGTATGGAAGACTTGAGAAGCCCTAGTTCAATTACCATAAAAGTGCTTTCATCAAGAAGTAAGTAAGGACCGTGAATTATGCTTGACATTTATGAGTAGATTTACCCTCAAGCTCATATCATTTATTACTTAACTTGAATACATGCCAAAAGAAAGGAAGAGATAAGCTTTACATACCTTTTATAGAGTAATCGTAACCACTATTGCCTCGTCGCCTTCTGAACCTATTTAACACGAAGGTAGTACTAACATTAATAATCTTTAACTTTCCAGCTTATAAATCCACAAGTAAGAACCCATAGGAATGAATTCCTTATTCACCTTTCTTGACTAGTCTCGACTAGTCTATTAGTTAGTTAGGAAGTTAACGGAATTCGGGCAGCATCTCCTCTATAACTTGCCCTATCCGAACTTCCAATTAAATTTTCAATTAGTAAAGCAAACAAAAAACAACAACCAGCATCCAATACACAATTATACCACCTCAACATCACATAAAACAAGTCCCAAGCAGCCCGCTCAAAACTACAACTCCAAAATACGGTTTTCAATCTTTATTTTGTAATATCTTAACCACACAAAATGGGGTGTCATGTGGATGAAACCAGAAGATATTATACCAATATTTAGACATTTTTTCAGCCCTTCAATACTATAAAACAATTCCCCATATTACACTACAATAACAACGACACTAGTTACATTTTAAGCCACTAGAATACGTCAAAACAGTCCCTACACGACCTGCAACTTCCTTCACCCGTAACTTCCATATTTTCACGTCTTCAACTCATGTTTACACACCCATAACATTCTTAAACCTTTACCAAAACGTGGGATAAGATAATCAAGCCACACCTTAACAAACGGCTTCCCAAACTTGCTGAAAATTGGCCTCGGAAGTTCCTTACCGTGCTGAAACTTTAGCGGACTGTTTGTATCCTTTTGGTGCTACTTCAAACCATAAATTTACATTAATAACACCTTTATTTCATCATGTTATACCCTAGATAATTAATTCACAGAACAAAAATTGGAGGCTTACCTCAAATTGGCCAAATCCGTGGTTGCCTCTCTTGTTCCTCAACATTTTCCTCTTCTTTTTCCAAGGATAAACATGCTGAAAATAAATTATATTTCAGCATAATGTACATATATACAGCTCCTTAGGAGGTGAAACATGGAAGCCCCCCTAGGGGTGATATGTGGCAGCCCCCTAGGGCACCACCTCATGCCATGCCTCCAATCCTTGGCTGCCACATGGAAGCGTGGGGTCCACCCAAGTAGGTGAGTCACCTAATTGGTCCAAGTAGGTGCATCACCTACTTAGTCCAAGTAGGTCCATCACCTACTTGCTTCCAAGTAGGTGCTACGCCTCCTTCCGCCTTTTCTGTGGGTTCGTAATCTTGTGTCACTTTAAGAACCTATGTTATCCTTGATACATATGCTCAACATATACTCCAGTAGCTTAAGTACGTAAGAGATCCAAGTTGGTAGCTTACGCAAGTAAGTCGAGTCCCACGACTTGTTATTTGGCCCCCAACTTGTTTCAATTCCTTATAACCCTATCTCCAACCTTTTCACTTATGGCGCATCACATCCTCTCTTCCTTAGAGTTATTTGATAACATTATAGATAATCTTGGTCACGTGGCAACCTTTAAGAAGTTTAAAAAAGCTTTTTGAAGTACAAAAGTACGGGGCATAACAGGTCCAACTTTCAAACATGTATGTAAATGAAATTATGCATAAATACTTTGAAATTCATTATGTAATGAATACTCTTGAATCATCGACTTTTCTCCTCGCTGGAGCATTTTGTGTACTATCCGGAGTATATGAATCACCGGAATTGTATTTCTACACTACTAAGAACTAAAACTATATTTCGAGAATGAGTAAAAAAGTGTATAAAGAGAAGAGTTGCTTGATGAACAAAATGATGAAATAAGGTGGGTATTTATAGGTGTGAAGGAGGAACCTAACAATAATTAAAATAATTATAAAGAAAAATCTATAAATTTAATGGAGGATTGTGATTTCATGGTTGATGTCAAATAGAGGACTATTGATTTAATGAGTGATGTCAAATGGATCTAGATCTTCCATGATTTGTGAAATGAATCTTCATTTTTACGGAATACCATTTTCGGAGCTACATTTGAATAATATAACTTCCTAATTAGGATTTCGTGTCTAATATGAATTGTAGCTCTAGAAGTCTCCTTTCATGTCTTTCATGAATCAAATGAATGGGATCATCCTACAATGAGATATGATTTTCCTTCTACAAATACTCTATTTCATCACAACACCGGGTCTTGCGAAGATTAATTTATTTGACCTTCTTAGCCTTCGAATCTTACGCTATGGTCTAGTTGGTTGTTGACCAATAGAAAGAGTGGGACAAAAAAAACAAAAGTTATAAGTAATGATGTTGAGGTTATTTAAAAATTTGAATCACCTAATTTAGAATATCTTGTGAAAAGGTATGCCCAAAATACAGAAGCAGTATCATTTTCGTCGAGAATTGGAATACCATATACAATATTTTTAGGGGGTGTTACAATGATGTCCAAATCATTTGTGAAAACCCGTACTATGATTTGTATGGTGCATAAGTATAGTATGAGTACCAACAAGTGGCACTCAACAGACATCGGCCGACTAAACTCCAAAGATAAAGCAAAAAGAACATGTAAGAAAGGAGTATATATCACAAGTAACTAACAATAATAATATGGAAGCCTGCAATAAGAAATCACAAGTAACTAACAATAATAATATGGAAGCCTGCA